>NW_015112644.1:603636-627111 GCF_001443285.1 Poecilia latipinna | reverse complement strand
TACACACACACAAAACTAAAGACTTCTCAATGGCACATTTCAAACTTGAAAATCTCATGAAAATCCTGGGAAAGCTACCACACTTAGCTCAGCTGGATGAATCCTTTTCAGATGAATAAGGTCCCAGTCAGTGACCTCTCTCAGCTCTTTTTGGACAGCTGTTAAGACCCATGGCTGCGGGCCACATTCTCCATCGCCTGGGAGGACTTGGTGGTTTTTGGCATCTGTGACTGACTGAGGCTCCAGGAAGCCTCCTGGGGAGTTGTTTATATCCTATAGTCTCATTTTCTTTTTGATGGATGGGCTAAATAATCAAACAATTGGGAGTAAGTGTGTGGAAGTTTCCATGACTAAGTTTTCAGTTTTTCTTGTCCGTCGTGAGACTAAAGGATCAGGATGTCTGAAATTAGCTTGCAGAATGCAGAACTCATCAAGTTTCATGCAATACCTGTGATTGCCTGAGGTGAAAGACTGACAGCATAACTTGGGGATAAGTTATCTTGCTGTGTCCTGACAGAGTGGAAAGCCAGGCTACTTCTTCAAGGACAGATAGTGAACTAACCCGTGACTGAAAGCTCAACCGTTAAACTCTAGTTTATTCAATAGAAACGCTAAAATACATTTTGTGCAGAGTTTTTAAAAACTGTTCATATGGATTCATAAACAACACTGGATTTTTTTTTAGTTTCATGATTAATCAATATAAAATAAATATGCACCTGTAGGAAAATGAACCTCAACTTTAAGTTTCTTGTGATTCAGAAAAAAACTTAAAGAATGAAAATATATCTATTTCATTCTACTGTATAACTATACACCCACTACCTCATATTGATTGCTAGAAAATATATTGAAGTTTGTGTTTGTCAGCTAACCTGGAATGCATACCATCCTTTTCACTTTACATGCTATTTCTGTTGCTCTGGAAACCAATTAAGCAGAACCAAAAGGGGAAAAAAATGACGAGGAGGACATTTTGTCTCATTTGCACCTTCTTGTGTCCTTAGCTTGATGAGGGGGGCGGGGGGAGGAGGAGGAAAACTCACGGTGCTTCGTTCACAATTACACGGAAATTCTCGACTTGGTCACGGGTTTGGTGGACGCTCCATCCTTCGCCGGGTTTTAATCCCTGCAGTCCTGCAGGAGAGCTACAGTGTGACCAAGGAGATTACAGTCTGCTGCTTCTCTCAGCAGACTGGACCGGCCAGAGCTAACAGCCGAGGCAGTCTTACGGTGGAGAAAGGTACAATGTGCCCTCAGGACCAGTGAACTTCCATCAGCGAGGAGTGGAACGCAGAATACATGACTGCATGTCTGAGCTGCCGAATACAGTATGCAGGGTAAACATTAAGGAAGTGAATATTATCCTTTTTTTCCTCTCTTACATTTCATAGCCGGAGTTGGAGGTGGATCGTTGCAGTGGGAACCCTTAAAAACAGTTGGACTCACTCTTTGTTACAACATGCTTGGTTGGAAAGATGGCTCTTTTTTCCAGCATCTCTTATTGCCTGAGGCCCACATATCCTCCTACAGCCACCTCAGCACCTTCCCCAGTAGGGTTTCTGAGCCACAGCAGAGCTGGGGTTCACCTTGGGGCAACTGAGCTCCTCAAACTGTCAATTTCCTTCCGAGACTTACCAACTCCTCTAGGCACTGGCTTGAGTCATGAGTTTTCTTTTTCTCCTTTTTGGGGGTTTGGGAGGGCGATTTAAATTGAGTCTAAGGCTTAAAAGTCCTGTCTGCAGCATGGTCATTACCAGTGGAGTGCCTTAACCCCCTTGAGGTGGGAAAGGCAGTAGAGGGAGAAAAAGCAGAGCTCAGACAGACACCAAATCTCTTTTCTGTAATGGTATAATGTCCTCCTCCGCCGTCTGATTGTCTGCTGTTCCCAACATGCCGGCTCTCAACCATGTCCAAGTGCATGTCTTTACAAACAACTGTTGGAGTCATTTGAGTCCGAAAGAGAGCCTGATGTCAACACAAAAAGATCAGCTTGACTTTGGATGAAGACGGCTTTCAAAGGAGATATGTAAACATTTAGCAGCTTCAGTGTTGTTTGTAGCTGCTGAGCTGACTTCTGGAGCTCATTGAGATGGAAAGAAAAGAGGAAAGGAAGAAAAATTTGTCAAGCTCGATCTCTATATATCAGTTATGGACTTATCTAATGATAAATTCGTAAACAATAGCGCAATCTTTAGGCACTTCTTATAGATTTGTTCATTTCTAAAATAGAAATAGCCATCTAAAACAGGATGCCTCTACCATATATGTAAGATAATGTTATTTTTATAAAGGGACACAAGTATGGCCAATGGAAGGTTGACCACTTATTGAATCAGTGATACACTTGTTGCTACAAAAAAGTGGAATGGAACACTTTTAGTGGAAATTGAATTTCCCCTTCACCTTTTAAAAATGTCTATCTGCAAAAACATTTTTTTGGCCAAGGATTCTGTAAAAGTCTTCATTTAAAATCTTAAATCTTGCATTTAAAAAATAACCGAAAACTGAGGGTCATTCTTTCAGGCCACAGCCACTACAGATAGCTTCTGCAGTAAGTAAACGCGGTAGTTTTACTCTTTTTAGATCAAAATAAAGTTTGTCAGGCAATAATATTTTTTAAATAATGAGAGCCACTAATTTTCTTCAGTGTCAACGAAACGAGGGAGCAAGTATTTTAACTTCTATAATATTCTATAATATTCACCACAAGTTACATTTTAGGGTCAAACCACAAGTCGGCATGAAAAAAACAAACTAATGGATTTATAGAGGTGCTGTGACGAGCATTTTCCACAACACAACCTTTGTAAGTAACATGACTGTAATTCTGTCTAAATCCTCATGAGTAAAACACAGACTAGTTATGTAGAGAAAAGTGAGACTCACATAATCACAACATGGCTTGAAAATACAAGGTGGCACCGTGGAAACAATAAAGGTGAGACCTGTTGGCATTAAAGGAAATATGCTGGTCAGAACAAATGAATACTATAATCGTTCATTTGCCTCTGTGGTGAAATAGTGGCTAACAGGATTCATCACAGATTGTTTAAATACCTCCCTAGTTAAGTCTCCAAGCTACTGGTGTTGGGCAACATTTCTCCTGGGTTCCTTCTCTCTTGGATCCACGATCAATTAAATCTTTGCTTTACAAGATAAAATTCTTGATGGGAATTTGATATTACTTCCTGTGTCTTGTTCCTAACCTCAGCACTCTTCATCAACTAAAGATTGCATGTTGCGTACATGTTACCTATTGTCGGATTCTGGACACGGACATGAATAAAACTATTGTGAGCAGCAAGCAAGAACACAGCTGAAAAGAAAAAAAGTTGTAAAGATGATGATAGATGCACTTTAAACAACCTTCACTCTAGTTGTTAGTCATTAATAAAAAAGCAGCTTCTTCCCCTTTGAAGTTATTTTCTTGTCTGTTCTTCCAAAGAGTTTTGCGCTATATTTCTTTACTGAAAATGTTATATCACACAAAAACACAAGCTCTACCTCCATCCACATAGATGAGCCAGAAAAAATGAAAGTAAAAATCAGTAGAGCAGAGTTCAGGGACTTGGAGCGAAATTCTGCTCTTGCTAATTTGTTAGTGAACCGGAGAGAGGGAAGGGAAGCAGATGGAGCTGTCATTAAGAACAATGACCAGCAGCTGTCTGCCCTGTTCGACACACACGCACCCTGACCTGGCCCTGGCCGAGCCCCGGAATCCCCTTGAATCCTTAGAAATATAACTAGAACTGAGTTGATAACAAGACAAAGGCAAAAACAGCAAAAATCTATCAGTCAGAACACATTCCTGAGTCACTGCAATGGAAGATTTGGTTAGTTACATCCATATTTCTACTTTAAGTTTTGAAGAAAAAAAAAAAATCTTATAAAGCAGTATCTGTTTTGTTCCTAATCTTGGGGTAATGGGATTTCTGTCTGTTTACCAGCAGAAAAATTTCCTCACAGCATTCCTTTTAGGACCATTTAATTACCTTTACGGATGCCAACAAAAGACCCACATACACAAGATGTTAGAGGAAGATGAGGGATAAGGATGAAGTAATGTGAAAATAATAAGCTGTTATTATCAGGTGTCCTTCAGTAGGGTAAACTATGCCGGTTCTAATTGAAAGATCACCAACATTTAATATCGGGCAGGAATTACTTTTTCTGCTGTTATTTATGTGTTGGTATAAAGGTATGCTGTCTAAAAACATTGAATGCAGCACCGAAAAGTAGTGGCTACACTTTTACTATATGTAAATTAGATTATTCTAACATACAGATCTGTTGTAAATACATATAAGCGAGAAGAGCAGACGTTGAGCAGTCTCTGACGGTAACGTCATTTCTGACATCCAACGGAGACTTCATGCTCATCTGCCTCTAGAACTCCTTCCAGGCTAGTCGGCCTCGCTGTCGCTCTCTGCTTCCTTAATTTCTCTATTTCTCTTTGCTTACTGGGCTGTCAGCCCAGCCAAAGTCACATTAAGAGATAAGAGTGGGAGGAGAAAGGAGACCAAATACCAAACGCATTAGGGCTATTAATCAACATTAACAAATGTGAGGGAGCGGCCGCAAATTTGGGAAAACATAAGCATGGACGGGTGCATTTATCAAGGTGACACATTAAAACTCACATTAACCAAAAAAGAAATACCACAATGTTTCTTGCGGTGTGCTGCCAAGGGCAGAAAATAAAGTGCAACAGCAGATATCACCATTTGTTTGATGGCCGGGTGTTACATGTTGGAGAAACAAATGGGAGAATAAGGCCTAATTATAGAAACTGATCCAAGCTGGGGGGTTTTTTTCACTCAACTTCCTGGATTGTGATAGATTTTTTTTCTTTCTTTTTGGAGTATCGGAAATGCTTAGACGGATGTGTAATGAGACCGATTTTCTGAAAGGCTCATCAAACCAGACAACCTTCCGTGAAATACTAAATAAAAGAACGACTGATCTACATTTATGCCACTATTTAGAGAATGAACTTTACAAAACATACTTTTCAACAAAGACTTGTGTGTGTTTTGCTACAAGAATAAATTCAAAATGGAGTATTTCCTCTGGTATTTGAGGAGAAATGTTTGCATGGATCACAATGTAAACACAGCGTACAAAGGCACACTGACACGGATCAGAATTATACGTAGAACAAAAGACTATGTGCCGTAACAGCTTCACAAGTCACTATTTTTGTACCTGATTTGGCACTGAGGGAATTTGCAGGAACCTTTTATTTGGATCCATCCCTCTACTGTAAACTCAGGCTGTCACAACAACAGAATCGGGGCGGAACAACACTTCAAATATCGTGGCGATACTGTCAGCACAAATAAATCAAGGAACAACTAGTGGAAATACCCCAAAGAGTTACAGCAAGTATCTAATTACCTGCATTTGGAGAAGTTTGCAGGTGCACTCAAAATGTATGCTCAAAGAGCCAGAGCAGATTTCAAAATAAGACCTAACATCTGAGACAACTAGTGATGAGCAAATCCATCCATCGGTCATTTATGGTGCCCATCTCCAGCAGTGATTGGGTGAAAGGCAGGGTAGACACTGGACAAGTTGCCAGACCATCACAGAACTGAGAAATCCCATGAATGTAATTTGCTTAGAAAGGAGATTGCACTTTATGCCTATTGTTGTACATTTTTGACCATAAGTCATTCTAATTCCAACAGTAAAGCATACAGAGCTTTCTGAATTGATATGAGATCTAAAACTTTATCTACTTAAAACAAAATTTTAAGCTTCAACAAATGAAGAGCCACAAAAATAAACAAAACAAATAAAAGTGCAAAATAACATCAAAACGGCTGAGGGAAAAATGTCAGCCGCACAGAGACAGAAAACATAGTAACTCGGTGAGGAAAACATATTTTATGATGTAATAAAGTATTCATTTTTATGGTTTATCTAGCAAGGGTTCAATAGAAAGATATCCCAAATATATTGAGATTATTTTAGTGTTTTAGCCTGTTAATTATCCATGAGTATTTTTTAATTGGAAAAAAATGCAGCATCCAAGTCTCATACAAAAGTGCAATACATGATCTGAAATAGTATTTTGATTGTATTTTACCTAACTCAGACAGTGACATTTTTCCACTAAGTTTCTATATAATCTCTCATGTTCAGAATGTCATTTTATTTATGTTTTGACAGTAACCAATCTAATATGTTATACTGGACAGCTGTGGGTCTGAGCGAGATATATGCTGCGGCTGTTTCACTCGAAACGATGCTGTAGGGATTCACTTATATGACACTTTAAACTTCGGAGATTTGTTATTTCTAAGGCAAAAACTATGACATTCAATGTTTTTGTGCGTCAAATTCAGGAATTCAGCTCCAGTCTTCCACAAATTGACCAGGGTCATGTTGATATGCTGTTCAGAACAGGCTTTGAGAAAATCTGATCTAGATCTGTGTTTAGACTTTGAGAATCTCTGATGCGAAGCTTTAAAACGTTTTCCTCTTGTCCCTCATGGCTAAAACCAAAACATCTCACCAGGAATAGAGATTGCTACTCAATGGCTAAACCTTCTGACATGTCAGCTGGCCTCCTCACTTAGGCGCTCCCTCATAATCATATCATGAAGAGGGCCAGGAGGTCTGTTCAGGTTTTAAGGGCCTCATGAATAATCAGAGAGTCACATCGGATTTTAATGCCCACCGTCAGGCCCTCCACACAGGAGGATAGATGGTTGTACTTATCGGTGTGTGTGCGCGCACGCGCGAGTGTGTAAGAAGTAGATGATGGAAATGTCTCTGAAAAGGAGTCCTTTTGTATTCCTAATTAGCAACCTCGCTGACACTGTGGGGGGAGAGAGGGTTCAAAAGTCCTCAAAAAATGACAAGTGTGGCTTTTTCTGCCTGAACCCTCTCTGACTGGATGATGTGAGGCACTCCTCTTCCTAACATGACTGGTCAGAAAGTTGAAGTAGATCAGGTGGAAGTCATGACAAGAGAAGGTTAGTTACAATCCAGTGTGACAGGAGCCCATTCTTTGCATTTGAATTTTAAAGAAGAATTTCAAACTCTGGCCATTTTATTCCATCTCATAAGCTTAAAACTGCAGGACTTATAATTTTGACATTATTTGCTAAGATGGCTTGTATTAAACATCGTTGTTGTTTTGGATCTTAGAAAATGTGAAAAGTTATTAGACAAAAACATTTTAGATTAGACGTGACATAATCCACTCTCCCTAAAAAGTAGGCATTAAATAAAAAAGGAGGAAAATACCCCAAAACATCACTGTACTTGAGATAAAAGAAGACATACCCATCAAATAAGAATAGCATTTGCTCTTATCGCTGAAAAAATGTAGAGAAACATTCCTAACCTTGGTGTCCATATTGGGGTCCTTGAGGTCCATAGGGACCTGCAGGGCCACTCTGTGAATATTGACCCATGCTGGGATACATTGAGCCTCCGTGGGATGGGTGAGGCGACATGGGAGGTCCGGACTGGGGAGGTGCGAACTGCGAGCCAGACTGGTTTCTCTGCATGTTGGACATAAAACCTAAAACAGACAAACACAATTAGATGGCAAACATACCCTTTACTTCTGAAAGTCCTAATTTCTAGGAAGTGATTGTGGCTACAGATTTCACTTTTAGCCATGTTGTAAACACAAACCTCAATGTGTTTTGTGGGTATTGGGTATCCAGTTGCAAGTCTTTTGGTGTTTTTCCAGCTTTGCAAAGCCAGAGACTGAATTATTTTTGCAAAAAATAGTTCAAGTTCGTCAAATTGGATGGAGCGTGTTTGAATAAAAAAAATGTTCCCTTGTGCCACACATCTTTAGATGAATTTAGATTTTGACTTTGATAACTGATTTGTGGTTTACTGTTACCATTTAAAAATGGTGGGTGAAACAGTGCTTAGTGAGATGTGTTTGGTTATTGGGGGTTATTTGATGTTTATTTTATAATGTAATCATGCACTAAATGGCTCTACAACTGTATTCCACATCTGTCTGCTGCATTCCTTGGTCTTCATGATACTACTTGTTCACTAAAGCAACCAGATTTTCTCTGAGAGATTGAATTTCACATAAGAGGCTGTTAAGTGACTTCTAGGGTTTATCAAAAATAAAGGGAAAGACACATCACATTTTTCAATTTTCACATTTCTTGCTTTTCCAAATAATTAATCAATATTTTAACCAGTTTTAGAGGATATTTTCCCCCATTTCACAAACTATGGAACAAGTTAGCTTCTCAATGAGCAAAATAAAAAAAAGACTATTTTAGTGTTTTTGGATTTTTTTTTTGTATCGAAACTTCGTTCTATTTTAAAAGTGCTAAGGTTTTGAAAATTTACACTGCATTATCCAAAAAATAAAGAGGTTTGAAATGATCTTCCTGTCTGTATAATGAACCTCAAAGCAGAAGTTTGTTTGGGTTTACTGTTAGCTCTTCAAAACCACAGAAATAACTGTGTTGGACAAAACTGTGAAAAAGATAAATTTTGTAATCGAAAGAAAATCTTGAGTGTAAATACTTTTCCATGTTTAGAAAAAAAAAAAACATTTGATTTCTTCTTGTAGTGTGAAAAAATGTGATGGATTGTAGAAAAGAAGAAATCTCGTTTTCTATTCAGTGTCTTTCAACGTTGAGAAGATCTGATCTCTTGCCTCTGGGTCATCTACTGTTAGTCATATATATACTTTGGCGAACAAGTCAGTATGAAATAGGTGTTTCTCAAAAACAAACAGAATGACATGTAAAAGGATCCCTGAATGTAAATAAACAGAGAGCGCGAGCATTCAGTGAATGCGATTGCCGACAAAAGCCAGGTCAAGCACACACCTGGCCTCAGAGATGCATGTAGCTGTAAAAGCTGAGTGGACATATAAAAATACAGAGCCCCACTCTCAACAGAACAGCCAGTGATTTGACCGTGGCTACTGTGTTATTCTAAGCTGTTCTGTCAGTAGACGTGTTAAAGCCTCTCAGGCCCAAACTCGCCCGCACCATTCAAATTGACATTTGCAGCGATCCTCGCCTGGGCTTCGCTCTTTCAAGCAGCGCTATTCGTTTTTTTTTGTTGTTTTTTTCGAAAAAACTCGCTGAAAGGTTTCCCGATCCGCTGCGAATGGAGAAAGGTCGCTGGACGGCCATTGAGGGAAAAGAGAGGCCGTGTGGGTGTGGAAATGTGTGTGCGTGTAAGCGCGGTGTTGCAGATTAGGTGTAAATGGATTGGGTCTGCTCGGCTGTAAACTTTGATAGCCATCCGCTTTGTTGAATGAGCGCACACAGGCTGACTCTTTAGTGAGTTTGGGGTTTGGGGAAACGACGGACTTGTGTAGTTCCGCACTTCTGCAAGGAGAGCGAGACAGAAATGCAAAGACACTGGGGAAGGGAGGCAGAAGTTTTCAAATGCTCTTAAGTTTATGACTGAGCATATGCATATACGTATTTGCTTTCTGAGCGTGCATGTGAGTAGGAGATAAAGACAGAGAGCAATAAACGCGCCGCATGAGTTTTTTTGTGCAGCGCAGAGACGCAGGCCTAGGCAGAAAGAGATTCAGCAAGAGAGAAAGTGTGTGTGGGAGGGAAAGACAGTGCAACGGAGGGAAAAGAGCGATTGGGGCCTGAAAGTGCTTAGGCTGCGAGTGCTGGGTTTAAGGAGCGAGGACATTATTGTAATGTTTTGCTTCCATTAGGGTAAGGGGATTCTGGGAGAGGAGGAGAAAAAAATACTGAGTGTAATACCGCACTTTAAATTGCCTGGAAAATGGATGGGGAGAGAAACATTGTGCAGACAGTGCTAAAAGCAAATAACACATTCAAGGATTTTTTTCTCCCCGCCTCTCTCTCTCTCTCTCTCTCTGCGTTTCATTCCCTCTTCACACACAAACACAGACCGTTCTCTTGTTCTGGCAGTGAAGCTCTCAGCTGGACAACAGCGGGCACATGAGAACAAAGTAGGGAGTGAAAAAGGGACGGTCAGTGGATTTATCGAAATGAAGAGCAGAGAGAGGCTCTTAGGGAGACCAGCACTTGAGCAAAGTGGGGAGTACAGTATATCTAGAGGGAGGGGGTTAATCCGAGCACGGGGAAAAAAAAAAGGCATAAACAACAGTCGACCCTGTTAACCGTGCTGAGTTTTCCTGGACTTGGCTAGGGGAGGCAGAGGGGCATTTGAGGTTTACAGGCATTAGAGAGCAGCATTAAATCTCCAACTTGATTTCATCAGTGCCCCTCTCTCCCCCTCTGTCTTCATCCATCCACTCCCTCTGTCTCTCTGTGATTTTAACTGCTCTTTGGTTCGTGACGGAGAGAGAGCCTCACAGTCGTTCCATTAAGGTCAATTCCCAGTCTTTCAGGCTTTTTGCAGGGTTGTGTGGATATGGAAATTAGAATTGCAAAAATTAGCAAATGTGCTGTTTGTACGAACACCTGAAAAGTGGTCATAATTGCTGAAGGCAACCTTGAGTTTGGCTAGGGCATTTGCCCTCTGGGTTAGTGTTCACATAGCAAGCTTTTGGGAAATACATTTATTTACTCGGTGTTCGTATTACTGAATCTGCATTTGGCATAGATGATTAAAAGATGCTGACTAATGGACTAGAAAACGTGAGTGACATTGTCTGGTACTCTGCTAAAATGGTCCAGATGTTATTCAGCAGTCTGGGACTGCTTTGCATGACAAAGCAATTAAGATTTGACCAGACGAAGACTATTAGTGGGATTACTCAAAGCTCTGTTCTCATAACACTTATATATTTAATACTGGCATGTATACAAATTCTTCTACCTTAATGCAGGAAGGAAAATTTATTATTGCTGTCTCTAGGAATGCTAAGATATAGATTAACACTTAATTAGACTCAATGAACCTAGGATAAAATGGCTAAGAATCACAAAACATGCAACAAACTTCAATGTTGTCATGCTATTCTGATGACACAGTCGTTTGGAGAAATATGAGGGCTGATTAAAAGAAGATTACATGTATGAGTACTCCCAATATTTTAGTTTTGAATCAGTTTTTGTCTGAAGTGGT
Source organism: Poecilia latipinna (assembly GCF_001443285.1). Taxonomy (NCBI): domain Eukaryota; kingdom Metazoa; phylum Chordata; class Actinopteri; order Cyprinodontiformes; family Poeciliidae; genus Poecilia; species Poecilia latipinna. Next base: position 616,080 of record NW_015112644.1, on the reverse strand, counting down.
TCTTCACTGCTGTGGTAAATTAGAGGCAGACTGAACATACGATCGCTTTTAAATTCCTCCATAGGTGCCGGTTTCGTGTGTCTCCGAGTTTCCTTTTCTGAGACATTTTCCCTGAAATCTCTCCTTTTACTAGTTACCCCATTGTATAAACTTCAATAAACTCAAATATATGTTTCATAATTTCTTCTGGTGGCCACTGTGTTATGTATTCATGTCTGAATTCAAGGAAACAATCACTTGGGTTCTTTCTTGTCCTCTGTTTGGTTTCCTTCTTTTTAGCTTTGCTTTGTTGTGTGTTGTGTATTAATGAAAGAAGTTAACATGAACTATGATCCTAAGCAGCTCATGCTGGACTCAAAGTACTCAAAAAAATGAACAAACAACATAGTTTTATTAGAGCCACTTTCATTCCCTTGACTTTGGCAACACATCATTTCTGTTTGCCTTTTTCTTCGGTCTGTGATTTTTACGCAGCCCATTGTTGGTGTGGAATGGAAAAAAAAAAGTTTTACCATCTTTTTGCAGCGGACATTGTGATTTATTTTATTTTAGAGCAAACACCAAGATGGCATGATATGTCTTGTGCCTTCGGAGCACAAAAATGGAGAAAAAAAAGCACCCCATAAAAACACACAAGCATGTCAGAACACAGCATTCCCCCCTTTTTTTTTCTGCCACTCATAGCAAAGTACACAGTTCTTGATACTGGTTATTATTCACATATATGTAGAGGGAGACTTACCTCTCTCCTGAGTCATAGGGGAGCGTGTGATTGGGAGATGGGCTGCATCGGGTCCATTTCCAGAGCTCAACGGGGCCACAGCTGAACCTGCAAAAAAAACATGAAGCTTGAGTTTAAGGGTTTGGATTCATGTGATGTGCAAATTATTGTTTTAATTCAGTCCTTGAAACAAATGTTGTCATATGAAAAGAAAACTTTTAGCAAGAATCATTTTTTTCCTTCTTTGTTTCTTTGGAAGTGAGGTCAAAAGCAAATTGATTTTTATTTTCTTTCCATTTGCTTTGCTTGAAAAATGAAAGAAAACTGCATGAAAAGATGTAAACAATCAACTCCTGAAGGACCACTTTTGTTCTTCTTTTCTCCAGCTGCACAAAAGTTAAACGTTTAAACATTTTTTTTTCCTTTTCTGTCGTTTAGGTGGCTAAACAAAAAGAAAGGTTTTGATGCCAAAATCAGCCACTTGCAGACACACACAGAGTTTATTCTGGTTCACCGTGCGACAGCTGACAAATCCACTCCAGGAGGACATATCAAGACATTGGAACCAAAGTCACTTCTCTGTGTAATCATTAAAATGAGCGAGAGCCCCCCCACTGGAAAACCAGAGCCATCTGAGGATCATCGATTGGGTTTGCTGTGCAGGTCTTTGGGCTGTGACTGTTCCATTGAAATCCAATAGTGAGTTGAGGGTCTGATTAGGACAATGGCAGACAGAGAGTAAGTTGGATTGATTTGGCCTAGAGGAAGCAAAGAGATAGCAAATTAACCTTTTATCTTTAGATTCAAATCGGAAAAGAAGAAGGAGAAGTAAGGGCAGAAGGATTTCAGGTGTAATTGGACATCGTTTAAACGTGGATTTAATTCTATATATATATTTACAGAGTGAAAGTTAAGATGAATTTTTATTTTTAATTTTGATGAATGTGGCTTACAGCTCACCAAAGTCCAAAATTTTGCTTGCCAGAAATTAGAATGTTATTTAAAAGCAAAGAAAATGATTTTAATACAGAGATGTTGGTCTACTGAAGAGTGGCTATTTTTTGCTTAAATTACTGCAAAAAGAGCAGCAACTCTTTTGACCTAAACCCCAAAGAAAATCTATGAAGCTTACATCTGTCTTTAATGATTTATGCTTTATTCTTTAATATAATTTAAATGAAATGGCTTTTTAAAAAGTGCATCTTATGAAACAAAACAAACATTATATATTTAATTTTAAATTCACCTTCGATGTATTCAATTTCTTCAACAACTTCATACCTATCCAGAGACATAAGGTTTTTCATATTTTAAAGCTTATGTTTTTATGCCTGTTTTGTCCAAAAAAAGCAGCATGATTTTTTTTGATTGATAAACTTAAAATATGCAGTATTTTCCTAAATTAAATGGCACAGTGGGATATTTTTGATAAGGATGTTTGAGCCTTAACCATTTCAAAAATGAATAATGTTGATGTTTTTGCATTACTTTTGAAGCATTAAGAGTTGAAAGAAACTTAACGGTACCGGTTTGGGGCACCTAAATGGTACTCTTATAAACAAAAATTCATTTTTTTTACTTTCACTACATTAAATCTTTTCAATAACTTCAGACCGATCTATAGATCTACATTTTTTCATGCCTTTAAAATGTTTTCTATGTTTTAAACCATTTTTGCAAAAACATGCTCTGCCACACCATCCAATAGAAGAGAAGGATCCCTCTCTAGATGGAGAAACACAAACAATGTAGAATTATCAACACTGATTGTCAGATGCACCGGTGTAAACATGGTATGAAATGCATAAACCATAAACCAAGCCGAACTGGCTTTTGATTCTTCACATTACACACACGTACACACACAAACAGACTAATTATTTTATCAACCACAAATACACCAGTCCTTTAGATGATTGCCAAAATTATCCTACAGCAAAGTTTTATAGAACTAATCTGAAAAATTAGTATAGATTATATACTCATTTTGTAATCTGACTGAGATAGTGATAATCAAAAAAGCAGGAGTTCCCAGTTTGGCCCACCCAAACTCTGCTGATAAGGTTGTCAGCAGAGGGAAACATAATTTGCTTTCAAATTGTCTCATACACAGAAACCTATGTTATGGTTTCTTGAATCATCACTGACTGTGGAAACTTCACAATGGACATGAAGCAACTCGGATTCTGTGACTCTCCTGTCGTCCTCCAGGATCTGGGAGCGTGACCTCCAAACAAAATCCAAAATTGGACTAAGAATCTTCCAGAAAACTTGAATAGACTTTGCTACTCAAGAGCTTCCTTTAAAGACTGCTTTTATTACAGTTGCTTGTGCAACTTTTACTACTACACTTTTTCTTTCCATTCAACTTTCCGTTTATATCCTGCAATGCAGCTCTCTCTGAACATCAAACTTCTTTAGCAATTACCTTCTTGAACATGTAACCTGCTCACTGCTCATTAAAGGTGTCAATGAAAGCCTTTATTCGCTATAAACCAAAACCGTCAAATCACTTGGAATAAATATTTTTTTAAGTGTAATGAATCTATTTAATGTATGTCTTATAATTTCATTAAATGAGTGACATTCAAATTTAATACTATTTTAATTTATTGAGATGCACCTGTATCGTAAATGATTAAAGTAAACATTTAATTGATCTAAATCTAACAAAAAAACACTTGGGAGATGTGAAAATGTTTAGTACACATAGAAACGTGCGAACAGTAAGAGTTACACAGCTTGAGTGCAATAATAATACTAATTTGTTGCTCTCATAACAACTCAATGAATATTACGGCCTCTTAAAATGAAGAACGCTATTCATGTTATCCAATCACTCAGTAAAATCTATGCTATTTCAAGTGTGTTTACATATGCATGCGTGTTTGCATGTTGCGTGTGTGTCCGTCCACACCAGAAGCAATGCATGACTAGAGGTGACACACTCTCCACATAAACAAACCCAATTAAGTCAACATAATTGCTTTGCATAAAAATGCATAAACAACATTTCCATCTATCCGCCGCCTACTCACACTCAAGCACGCAAAAAACAAGTAAAAAAAAGTACTTGCACAAACAAGTGTAAATAAACACAGAGGAGCACACAAGGAAGCACATGTAAGAGCACAGAGGCACATAAGACATGTACTGAAATCTTCACATACACGCAGACATGCACACACACATGCACTGCACACACGCACACACACACAAAGCCCCCCTGCATCACACTTGAATAGTTCCAGCGGCACTGCTTCAAAGAGGGAATATTCGATTAGTTAGTCTGTCACCATGTTGCAGGAGAGAATGGGAGACATTAGTATGCAAACGCTGAACCAACTGTGAGATAACACAAGAAACACTGGCTACGAGCTTTTATGTGCGTCTGCACAGGCAAAGGAAAATATTCTAATGCATTCCTTATGCAAAAGTAATACTTTATTACAAATCATAGCCCTGCATTATAACCAAAAGCAAGTTAAAAGTTGGGAAAATGAGTGTGTACAAATGGCTTTATATATTATTTGAAATCATTTGGACTGGACAAATGCGGTCAAATTGATTGTCACTTTTTTTATCGAATCCAAGAAACTTAGCATATACAGCAATAGTTTTCAAATTGAAATATTAATTGGATTAAGAAAGCTATACTAATATCATGTAAAGAGTAATTGTCACCTGAATTTAATAACTGGATGTGCAAACCTTGACTCTGTGAAAACTGTCAAAAAGTGTGTGACATCTGTTTGACAGTTAAATTAGAAAATGTAACTGTTTTAGCTCAGTCAAAATAGAAGGAGCTTTAACCATTAACAACTTGGTTTCGTGCCGCAACATAAATCCAGACGTTGAGAACTGTGCCGCAGTGCCAATCCAGAGCCTATAAAGGTTTCTAGTTAGTCAGAGGTGGACTTCTAGGTTTTATTCAGATAATTGTCCTGCTCCATAATCCCAGCATGCTTCAGACTAAGGCCACAAACTGATGGCTGGACAATTTCCTTCAGCATTTTCTGGTGGAGAACAAAATTAATGGTTCTATTCATTATGGCAAATTATCCAGGTCTCAAGGAATAATAGCATAACCATTTTTAACTGGAGGTATGATCTTTTCTGAATGGCTTTTGAAATTATAAGCCAGATGTAATGAGACACCCAACAATCAGTCCACAGATTACAACATATCCAAAAGTTTTGGGACTTTCTGCTGTTGAAGAAGTTTGAGAAATAAAAGCTGGTGGAACATTAAGATCATGGAAATGCCAAAGCTCCCAAACCTTTTGTAGAAAACCCAAGTTTGATAAATTGCTACTGTTGGCTTCACTGAGATATTTCCCCTTTAACCTTCAAAATACAAATTTATTCAACATCAGGAGGAGGGTAGAAGTATGTGAGAGCATGCAACTAAATGTGGGTATGTGCGTCGTCCAATACATCCTCATGTGTTTGCCTTGGTGTGTATATAAAACACTGTGCTGCAGTGTTATGCAGCATGTTTGCATCACTGACTGAGGAAGCCTTAAGCATGTAGTAAAGGGTCATGGCAACTTGTTGCCAAAGGGACAGATTTAGCTGCAGTTGGGGATCAGATGGGGAGGCACTGAGGATGAAGGATGCCGGCAGCGGTTTGCTGAACCCTTTAAATGCAGAAGCCGACCCTACAATAAAGGCGAGGCTTTGTGTGTGTGTGTGTGTGTGTGTGCAGTGATATATACCAGGCACCCGCTATGCTGTCAAAATCTGTTTGCTTGGAAGGCAGAGGGGGGAGTGGCAGCATCCTCCACAGTGTGTTTGTGAGTGCATGCCTCTGTGGAGGTGGAAACAGGGAACAGTGACCTCTACGCTCCACTAATTCCTCCACATAACCATGTAAACTGTCGCCACAAATGAAATTACTGCAAAGAAATCTGATGCACGTTTTAATGAAAGACAACCAAAGGGAAGAAAGGAAGCAAAGGCGAAAGTAAAGAGAAAAAAAATGCACCACTAATACCAAAATATCACTAATAAGACCTTTTTCCTGTGGTCCCTCCCTTCTCTTGCTTTTATCCAATGTTCTTTATCATTTTTAACAAGGTGCCATTAAATAATTACGTCCAAATAAAACAAACAAGCTCCTCAGTGAGTCCTGGCACTTTTAATCTACATCATTAATAATTCATGAGCTGGATCTTTGACGCGCAGTTCTTCTCGCCCTGCGGAGTATGGAGTGGAGCGAGCTAAATGTCAGGACAAGCTGAGTATACACCTTTTCGTGCCTGTTGCAAAAAATATTACAAACTATGAGTGAAAATTCAAATGTTAGGAAAACGCTGCTTTGTTTGATGCCGCTTCCAGAAACCACAGTTTCCTTTTGCACACCTAATACCTAATATATAAAGCCATGGTTGCATGATGACCCTATGATTATTAACTGTCAAGACAAAATAAACCAGAATAAACAGAATTATTTGCTTTAAATGATCAATGAATAGAAATAGATCAATAATTTAATAAATGTTGACTGCATGCCATCTTTAGAGGCAAGTGCTGTTAATGACTGCAGCTATTTATAGTAGCACAACTAACAAAAATTAATTATAGGCAATATAAAGCTAACATAATTAACGTCAATGTAGTTAGCGAGTGATAAATTGCACATATTACTATAAAGATATTTAAGTTATGTTCAATTAAAAACTACTCTTAATTGGTACTTCATTATGTTGAGATTCAATCAACACAATTTAAAAACGTGTGTTGACATAGCTTGTACTATGTAGAGCACACTACACTATGTAATCCGTTTTCTTTTGACAAACATAATAAATAAACCTCCACATGTTATTGTTGATATAAGATTCACATGTATGCTGGTGAAATAATGCAGCTACTTTGAATTTATCTTCTTCTAAATAAAGAGTAAAGAGGTGAAAGCAAGACTTTTAATAGTGAAAAATAAATAAAAAACCCAACAATGAACAAAGCAAACTAGCGAGCTTTTGAGCTGAGCCATCGGTAGAGATACTAGAAAATGAGAAAGGAGCCAGGTGAGGTAATCAGAGATGCTGAACAGTGCTGAAAAAAAGGAAAGCTCAGAAACTGAGAAAGAGAGACTAATTAACTCAGGGAGCCGAAGTGAAGTAAGATTCAAGCGGATCGACAAACCAAAAGGGAAAAGTCTTATGCTCAAACTAAGAGAATAAAACAAATTTAAAAGAAAAAAAAGAAAACAAGAAACAAATTATAGAAGTAACATATATGGCAAAACCAAAATGACAATAATAAACTAGATGGGCAAAGACTTCACACACAATAATAAACCCAGGAATGATCAGAAAGTACACACTAAAGAAAACACAAACACCCATGGATCATGACATGTAAATGTTAATGTGTTTTTGCAATGTATTTTCACAAAGTACATATAGTTCAATATAAAGTTTTTTTTAAAATGTTTGTTCAGTTGTTTGAAAAGTTAATCCTTTAAGACAAATGTAAATTCAATGTATTATTTTCTATTATTAGTCATTTTAACATTTCATTTAACATAAAATTGTGTAATTTCTCCACTTTTGTGGTTTTAACTGCGAAATTGTGACTGTTTGAAAGTGTTATCTTTTTCATAAAATTATGCTTTTTTTTGCAGTATTTTTACTGACAATTCCAGTGTTCCCTCAGGAACTTTAACGTAATTAACACATGTAACAATCAGTGGTGTGGCGATATCTTGTTGTCCAACTCCCTTGCATCACGCTGCATTTTTATTTCCTGTCCACAATTTACACCTTTAAAAACAGCCAGCTGTGCAAAGACACATTAACAACCAAATAGCTCACATACGAACATGACTTGAAATACGTTTTGTCACTCACACAAATCTAGACTAATTTGTTAGTTTTATTTCAATCGAATGCCATATAAACATTCTTTCTTTTCAGCTCAATGTCATAGAAAGTTGTGAATTCACAAGTTGAAAAGGTTTTGCTTAACGCTGAATCGTTGGACTCTTTAGGATGCAAACATTATGCATACATAGCAACAGGGCGAAAACTAATAGGAATTTGCTGCTTCTTTGGGATGTAATACTTCACGCTAAGAACCCAATGCGCACTTTTAATTTCTCATCCAAGAGGACTGTTGAGACGCCTTTGAAGGGAGGGAGTGTGGTCTTTGAAGATTTGTTTTCATCATGGTTTCAAACGTAAATGGTGGTGAAGTTCAAAGCCCAGGGAGAGAACTTAAGGCGTTACTTTTATTTTGTTTCATGGCCCTGGAAATATAAAGTGTATGAGCTAACTCAACCTGTATGAATGATGATTCGCCATGTATTCAATGATGACACCAATGAAGTGCACGCACAAGCGGTGCAGGTGCATTAGCTGCCATGTATTTGTGCATGCAAAACTATAATTTCCTGCACACTTTTTGAAAGTATTTCTCACAAAAACAGAGCAGCCTTAAGCAATGAGGGCCATTTTGGATAAAGTGAGGTAAGTGTGATGGGTGCAAATAGAATGGTACAAAAGACAGAGAAAAGGCTGCTTCAGCACCATCACCTAATACAAGCCTCAGGCAATAAATGTGCACATACCTGCAACACCCAACACACATACACACACACACACACACACACACACACACACACACACACACGCACACACACACACACACACACACATGTCGAGGTAAAACCCCCCATTTGCCATGTCTTTAGGGGGAAGAGGCAGATAAACAGCGGGCTCCAATAACGGTGGTTTAGATCTCAATGGGTGCGAGTCAATGCTTCTCCAAGCCGGGGGCTAATGCCAGTTAACTCTCCCTGTGGGGGATGAACATAGGCCTGCAGTGGCTCGCAAAAACAAGCGCTCTCCCAAGATCCTCATTACTTCCAACGCTGAGTAGCAACTGTAAGTAAAGAAAAACTGCAGCTTAAGCTAAAAACAGTGGGAGAGGGAGCGATGGAGCGAGAGAAAGCATGAAAATAGGTGTAGGGGTGGGAAAATAATTGCACACTGTGCTCCGGTTAGGGTTTTCCAGTCGGACAGAGTTAGAATGGGATTTCTCTAAACGGCTAACGCAGCAGGCATGCTCTTTTTACCCTCTTATTTTGGCCGACGGTGTGCTATGTGCATATAATGCCTACAGGGACAGCATTTTGCTGTTTCACTTCGAACAGCAAGTAAGAGAAATGTGGGAGAGAGGGGTGGAAAAAAAGAAAAAGCTGGGTGGATGGCAGCGTGGGTGGTGGGGGAAGAAGACAAAAAAGGAGGACACAAGGAGAGAGAGGGGGGGGAAAAAGAAGAGCTGGAGGAGAGATGTAGAGAAATGAGACGGAGGCGCAGAGATGTGGATGGAAAAATTCAGCCTTGTTCCTCGGTGGGAGGCCTGCGCCACAGCAACGCTCTGAGCGAATAAAGCAGAGACAAACAGTGATGGGAAGGCGAGAGGGTGGGGACGAGGGAATGCGAGACACAAGAGGGAGCATAAGAGAAAGCAAGCGCGTTGAAAATAATGAGAGGAAGAGAGGGGGACGGGGACAGCCAGAGGCAGTGTTCCCACCACACAGCCTCTTAGGGAGTGGTGTGACAAGAAAACTTGCCATGTTCCACACACTCAATGGTGGAAAAAAAAACAAAAAAAAAACATAAAAACTCTTCCCCACAACAACCCCCTCACACCCTTTTATTGCTTCTTTCTGGTAACTTTCACCAGAAGCAATAGAGGAAAAATTTGGGTTTTAGCTAAATGTCCCTATATGGCATTTTCTGTTTCAGTAACAATGTGGTTTTTTTCTGTAATCGAGAAATTCCTGCAAATATTGTTCACAAAACGGCTGACTTAAACTTAAACCATTCTCTTCATGGATCTACACTCAACGTTTGACCAGTGATGATTTTTAAAATCATCACTGGCTCATCTCCCAGGGTGCCATTGTGTCAGAGGTCAGCACGCAAACAAACAAAAAAACAAACAAAACTATTTTGATTCATTTGCCTGATGTTTATTTGCATGAACAATCTCTCCCTTTTATGCAAAGTCTAAGATACTACAGCTGAATCAAGTCTTTCTAAAGCTTAAGATCAAATTATGTTTTAAGAGTGCATTTTCTGGTTTTCGGTTTAATTGGTTGAGGACTGAATTAACTCCAATCCATTTCAAAGAACTGCCACTGCCTTTGACCAGAACATTTCTCAATTACCACTTTTTCTGAGTACTTCTTATATGATAAATAAAACCTGTCTACAAATGCAGGGCTGAGCAGTAGGATGATGTAAACGGGAGCAAATTTAAAGCTTTGGCTAAGGAAGAGCCTTTTAGCTATTAAAAAGAAAAGGACCAACCTTCTTTCCTACCTTTCCTCGCTTTCCACCCTTCCACTTTCTCTGACCTCTCTATCCTTTACTGGGCCCTGGAAGCTCTTGAAGCGAAGCACAGATAAACAGCTTAAACTCTCCAGAGTGCTCGCCCGCGAGCTCCATTCACCTTATTAGAGGAAAATAAAAACTTGGAGGGGAGGTGAAAAACGAAATAGAGAAAGAAGAAGATGGAGGAGGTAGACGAGAGGCCAATGTTAACTGGACCTCCAAGGACTGCGGTTTGAAAGAGACACAGAATGAGAAAGAATGGATGGAGCTGAGAGGAGTATTTGTGATCTTCTGCAGCAGACAGACACAGCTGGGATGTGAAAGAGCGCAGAAGTCCTCTGCGGATATTAGCGGCTCCACAATGTGGAGTAAATATTGCAGCTTTGCTTTCAACTTGCAGGCACGCAGAAATCTAAAACTATGACCAAATATTGTACACAGATTTGAAAAACAAGTTTCTTTCTGCTTAAGTTCAAAGTGCTCAGGGATTTGGTTGCTCTTTTATGTAAGTGGCAAAGAGCAGCGACATGTGTTTTAAGTTTTGACCAAAACAGCAGGGTAGATTTTGTGAAATATCCCAGTTTATGCAGACATGGATACCCACGCATGAGCTGGCGAGGCAAAAACATTTTTGAACATTTTGACTCGCTCAGAGTGGAAACATATGAGTTCATCACAGCTGATGTTTTCATTGTGACACTTTCTCTAATCAGGAGCCACATCACAACTTACTGTGTATCCTCCCAAATCATGTTGCAGATCTGTGTGATAATGCACACTAAACTCCCTCTGGACTTTCTGATCTGCCTTGTTACACTTTTTAACATTTTTCTAACTTTTATTATTTGACATAATGTTATTTCAGGACTCAACATCTGCCTGTTGGTTCTTTTTTAAAGAGTGAATCCTCAGGGGAAACCATTTTATTTAAAAAAAAAGGTGGGATGATCTAGTTTGGATGTTTGATTATCATTTACGGTATTATGTTGTATAAAGCTAAAATAGCATTGACAGATTTGAATCATAATATGTAATTTATAATAATAATAATTATTATTATTATTATTATTGCTAATTCACTTGTAGTGTCAGAATACTTAATTTGATGTAAATTTAGTCCAGGTGTGCGGCAGCATCCATGACGAGCATCTTTTTTTTTTTTCCTGGTTTTGTCAACCACATCTTGATGTCAAGATTACAGATGAAAAAGGCATCCAACTTCCTTTTGTCATCAAAAGAGATAGTAATATTAAGCATTATTTCATTCACATAACCATGGAAATTTACACCCTGTTTCCTGATGATATTTCCAAGGGTCAGCAGGCACATTATAAACGGTGGGGCCAAACATTGAGCCTTGGGGAACACCATTAAACTTAGAAAAATTGGAAGTCTTTGATGATTTTAAAAAAATCTCTATCTGCTAAATAAGACCTGAATCAATAACAGAGAACAGCAAAGATAGGGTTTGCAGTCCAATTAGTAGCAAACCCTACTTAATGTACAGTATGTACAGTGCTCACACAGAGCAAAGGACTCAAGGTTTTCAACAGGGGTGCATTTTAGATCACTGGAGATTTTCATTAGAGCTGTCTCCAAACTGCGGTTGGTCCTCAAAACAGCCTGATAGGCTCCAAAAGTAGCTTTTATAAAGTTGATTTTATGAATTAAAAACATCTTTTCTAAAATATTCCTCAAGAATTCAAGTGTGACTATTTTTGAGATCTGTTGGATCTCTGTAGCATGTACCTACAGAGATCCAACTCTGTATGCAGGTAGGTACCAGACCAGTTTATTGTGAATAAGTAACATTTCTACTTAAAACCCCCAAAAATATTTTTATTCTCTTGCTGTTATAAAACTTGTTGAGGGATTTCTGCCAGTATAGACTTGCCTCCATGTTTTCTGCAGCGGCGCTACCAGCTGATGACAGCTGACTTTCCATGTTGTGTTTGCATGAAGTTTGATGTAATATGCATCAGATTCAGTCTGGTAATGGATACATCTTCGGCTCGGTTTTGGAGAACTGACAGGTCTGCTAAGTCTTTACAGAAAATGACACCGCTCTGACAGACTGTAGCTGTAGATATCATGTCAAACCAGAGGGTGCATGCAGTGAAACAAAATAGTAAATACAGCCCGAAACTTTCCACCTCTAAGCTCACATTTTTTGATTTGTAAACTTTCTGAAAACATTGTGCTGTGCACTTTAACTTGAATACCTCTCTACTTTCCTCCACAGTAACTCATGGAGAACCCACTTGAATGAGAGACAGAAATCTTTCTTTATCGTCTCTGATGTCTCACAGAAAAAAAAAAAAAAAAAAAAAACCCCCTGACAAACACCAAGGGGGGGGGGTTTGTGTTTTTGGG
>NW_015112644.1:598176-600543 GCF_001443285.1 Poecilia latipinna | reverse complement strand
ACCAAGGAAAACCCCCCTTAAAAGAAAAAAAAAAATCTTTTTTTTTCCTCTCTTAGTTCCCAAAAAAAAAAAAAAAAAAAAAACCGCCTGACAGACACCAATAGGTGTGTGTATGTGTTTGTGTGCACATATGAGATGGCGGATGAGGAGGGGGGAGGTTGGCGGTTGAGCAATGTGATTTCTGCTCGACTGTCACAAATCTAGCGCAACAGGAAAATCAATTTGGCCCTGTGTGTGCCTTTTTGGCTCCGGGAGAGAATCCAAATAGCAAGGCAAGGCTCCGGATAATGTTACAGCGTATTGGATTTGCTTCATGGAGAGACTGACAGAGGGAGGTGGGGGAGAGCGGGGAAAGAGGAAGAGGAGGAGAAGTGAGGAGACGAGGGAATCACAGGCTTGCTGTGGCGCTCCGACAAGATAGATTTGTGCAAGTGTATGGGTGTATGATAGGCTGGCAATCTGTCAACATACTCCTCTTTAACACTCTCATGGTGCAGCTCTCTCTCTAAAACACACACACACAATCAAACACCACTGTCACTCATCCACGTGAGCATACATACAGAAGTAATTCATACGAACAACAATATATATGAAGTGTCAAAGCATGAAATACATTTTTCACAGGTATGTGTGCCCCTCTGTATGCTCCCTCTGCCTGTCTTGGCTGGTATTTCCACTCTGCATGTGTACATTTGTTTGACAGCCAGGTGAAAACATGACATAATGAAATTGGTCTCCTCTGACCGCTGTCAAGGGGAACGGATGTGCTGATGCATGTGACGTGTCGCATCACTCCCATGAGGGAGCCTGACTGGTGGCAGACACAAACACGGTGCACATGAATGTGAGCGCGCAACTGTGCCGAGGTTTAAACAACTTTGTTTAGAATAAATCGTCACCTCTTCAAATCTTAATACAGAAAATCTTTTTGAAAAACATTTAACTTTTATCGCAGTAGCATAAGTTCATAGAATAAAGGCAAATTACACCTTTACTTTTAATTGAGAAAAAAAAAATTCAAATGTTGAGATTTTTATTTGTCAATATGTACATAAAATCTCCTCACTGCCATAATAATTGACATATCTGATGCCAGTTATTAACATTTCTGGTATGGTATGACCCTCCTTTTGCTAATCTCTCTACGTTAGCAATTTGTTTTAGATTTTTTTTTTCCATTTTCTTTGCTTTCTTTTAAAGTACATGCACTGGATTTATCTGAAAACGTCACAGAAAATTAAATTATTGTAAAAAAAGATGAATTAATTCTAAGACTTTCTTAAACATGTTTACATGCAAAGCCAAAAAAAAGAAAAAAAAAAGTGACTCCAAGCAGCCAGCAATATTTATCTTTACATATTTGTGCAAAGTCTGGAATATTTTCTTGAACCAACTTGAAGAAATTTCACTTTAAATACCAACTGTGTTTGTGTAAAAAAACAAAAAAAAAAAAGATAATTGTCTGAACATTTTTTTTTATTCAATGCCAAAAAAGATTATTATTATTTTCTAATTTCTTTGCACTTATACGGAAGCCTGCCAAAACTATCCAAACATCATCATGTGCTGACATTTATGGGACAGTTATAATTAAGTCCAATTGGAGGAAAAAAAATCTAAACACCCAAAAATGTCAATGAAAACAACAGATTCTGACAGCAGTTGAGGTGCAGAATCAATTTAAGAAACAACCTGCAATACCAATTTCTCCACTGACAGCAGGCTAAATGGAGCAGAATGAAGAGCCGCCAGATAGACTGTGTTTTGACTTTTTCTTGACTGCAGCTCAAAATGCTGCAGATGAGGTCTTCACACAAATTAAATTGCTTATTATTCGTTGTCATCGTCTGATTTTCTTTTTCTTTTTTTTTTACTTTTACAGGACAGTTACCTGCTTTTGCAGAAATCCACAGCAAATGCTCACAGCTTGCGAAAACTCTTGCCTGTCTTCACTGCGTCCTGCCAAAGTAAAGCTTCAGCATCAACAGATATGTTCTGACTTCAGACGAAGTGTTGCAAAGTGGGGCATTTTTAATCAGATGCGTGCTAACCATATTAGTTCTCCTGTGTCTCTGTGAAGCCAGCTTCTTCTTGATCTAATTCAAACTGATTGTAGTACAGCAGCTAAAACATGCCAGATGTTACTCACTGCTCCATGCTTTATCACCACTTATTTGACGCCTGGAATATTTAAAAATATTTTCTTATTAATCACGTCCCAGCGATCGGTTTCGCCTCCCGTCTTCGCCCGCCTCACTCTGGATTCTTGTCATGATTCTTGGCACGAGCGTCTTGGAAAAAAAAAAAAAAAAAAAAAAAAAAAAAACACTGCCCCAATTTTTCAATAGGGCCAATCACTGGGGG
>NW_015112644.1:589786-595245 GCF_001443285.1 Poecilia latipinna | reverse complement strand
CCCCCCCCCTCCCCCCCCCCCCCCCCGGTGTTTTTTTCTTGTTTTTGGGCCCGGGGGTTTGGAAAAAAAAAAAAAAAAAAAAAAAAAAAACACTGTCCCAGTTTTTCATTAGCGTCAATCACTGGTGTAAGAGGCTGAGAGGGAGGAGAGGAAGAGCAGGAGGAGTAGACGGAGGAGTTGGAGTTTGGATCTCACTCCAGACACTTTGCCCCTCCTTGTCGGAGTGACTGGCAGGTCTTAGACAAGCTGATGGGCCGGTCAGCCGCTCACTCAGAAAGGCAGGATGGCAGGATGACATGGAGGCCACACACACACACATACAGTTACAAGGCTGTTGCAGGCAAATCAAGAGTGCATTTATGTGAAATGCTCACTGTTTATTTATCTAAATGCTCTGTTATGGCCTCAAGAGACAGACAGACACACTGTGTAGGGTCTGATAGTCCTGTTACGTTCTTTTGTTTTAGATAAGGCTACAAATCTGAAGGGAAATCAACCCCAAACAGTCATAACATGGTAACACTCCAAGTAGGGATACAGTACAGACACACAGAGCCTTATTTATAGAGCTTTTTTTTGTAATAGCCCAACACAAAAAAAGTGCTCAGTTACGAACGTAAAGAAACAAAAAAAATCATTAACAGTTTTTAAATCTTAAATAGAAATCTGAAAAGTATTGTGCTTGCATGTGACATGCCCTGTATCATCCTTTATATAATTACAGCTGTTCGACTTTCAGGGAATGTCTCTAACATATTTATGTATCTAAAGACTGAAATTCTTCCTAGCAAAATAGCTTTGTGAGTAAAACTGAATGACTTTAAACATCGATTTCAAGTTTCAGTGAGGTCATTAAACTGACTGGGTCATTCTGGCACATAAATATGAGTTGATCTGAAACCATTTTGGCAATTTGTTTAGGCATGTTGTCCAGCTGAAAGATGAACATCCACTCTCTCAAAGCCTTTAATAGCTTTTCTTCAAAGGATTTCCTTTTTTTTTTTTTAGGCTTCTCTCAAAACACAACCTGGCAGGCGGAGAATCTTCCACACATTTTTGTTTTATCAAAGAGGAAAAGTGCTCTGTTAGATATTCAAACCCAACTAATCTACAAACATGTATCCCTGACCTGTTGTGTTCTTTTGTCTTCATGATGATGGTTTGTTCACTCACGTCCTCCAAAAAACTTCTGATGCCTTCATAAAGTAGGCTGAGAATATATTTGGGGGTGTCACAGTAAAACGGAGAGATAAAAATGAAATAAAACTGCTGAAAACCATTCAAAGCCATCTGCAAACACTTCACTAAAAACACTTTTGAACAGTACTATAAATCCTGGTGTGATCCACAGGTAGCTGGAACATAGAGGGAGATTTGAGAAAAAAGAAAAAAAAAACACCTCCATGAATGTGAAGAAATATCTCTGCAATGCAGCCAAAGAAAAATATTTCACAAAGAGTCCAGGTTACACAGCAAAGCTCTTCAGTTCCCTGAATTAGAATTTTAAATGGACTGGAGAAAATCAAAGTAAATGTTCAGGATGGAAAGCATTTGGTCTTCTGTCACAGTGAGTTCTCTTCATCGTTCTCTGTGCAAACTGGCAAAATGGAAATGAATTTAGATGCATTACACAGCGATTTGAAGATGCAGATCAGAAAAAAAAATATAGAAACAATGAAACAAAAAGCATACTCCAACTTTTTATTCTTTCCTTTTGATAATTATGTTTAATTAAGACACTGATTGACGTTAAGTAAAAACATTGTGCTGCCGAAGTTTTATTCTCACAATCTAGTTCAACACATAACATTTAAACCTGCTTTTTGTGGGTCCACCAATGATATTCTAAACAAAGGACACTTTGCAACATAACCTTGCTTAAATGCACATATTAAAAAAAACAACAAACAGAAATGGGGGAAGAAACAAGAAGGTCAGACATAAACGTGGGTGTGATTACTGCGAAAAGCTTTCAGAAGTAACAGGTACACTAATGGTGTTGACATAAGAATGATCCAAGTAACATTTTCAAATGGAAAAAAAAACAAAAAAAAAAACAGAACAGACTTGATTTTTCTTCACGAATATGAAAGACAACTTAGGTATTTTGATAATAATTAAGTTGTCTGAGAATTTAAAGTTCTGGTTCAGAGTCAGGTTTCCATTTTCATTTGATACACCCAAATAAAATCCAATGCAACCATTCATCTACCTTCAGAAGTTACCTGTTGGTAAGGAAATTTACCCTTTGTGGTGAAAACATAAATAGAGAAGGATTCAGGTGGAAGACCCTGTTGATAGGACTAATATTAGCTGACCTTTATGGATGGCCATCAGTAAAATTATTGAAAAACAGCCATAAGAAATCTCCTCAGCATAATCGCTTATGGCAATAGTTGGAAAGTCGGTTGCTATTTATGTAGGACAAACAGTAGCCATGTGGAAGAAGGTGATCTTGCAAGACGAAAACAACTAAACACAATTAAGAAAATCGTGTCACTACTTGAAAATAGTTTTTCACAGACTCTCTGTTCAATCTAATTGAGTTTGAACTATTTTCCAAAGAATGAGCAGATGTAACATTTCTAAATTTGTAACGCTGATGGAAACATACTCCTTAAGACTTACAGCTTTAATTGACCCAAAAGGTGTTTTTTCAAAGCATCCAATCAGAGGGTCTGATTAGGAATTCATAGTACACTTTTCAAAGTTTTATTTGCAACAGATGCTACAACAAAAAAAAAGTGTTTTATTTTCCACCTATTTTATAATTAAAGTTTGGAATGACTAGAAAGAAGTGCTCAGGTGGTTCAAACATGTCGCAGCAGGTATTTTTCATTAGCTGTCAAATCCGATACACCTTCACTGACATCACTGACAGTGGGATGCTTTGACCTTGTTCTCTCTTTTACTTTCTAACAGAAAAATTCAAAAGAAACTTTTAGCAGAAATTCAAAAACACAAAATGCAAAATACAGCTCTGTCATCAGCAGCATATTTTGGCAGGTTTTTTTTGGTAATTAAAAAAAAAACCCTAATAACCCATGCTAACTTTTAATCAAGTTAAACCACATAGTTAAAATTCATGAGGCTCAAAGGGGAAAATGTACCTGGAGCTGTGGTGTTGGCAGGGGGTCCACTGGCAGGAGAAATTGGTCCTGAGCCTGAACGGGACGGCTGGGACTGAGTGGAGCCTGCTGGGGACCCAACCGGAGAGGGAGAGGGCCCACTCCTCTGGCCAGGGAGGTGGGGGGAGGCGTGGGGGGAGAAGGGGGATTGTCCCTGGTTACCGGCGCCTCCCGTCTCCCCTTGGCTGCCGCCGCTGCTGCTGCCGTTGGAGGATCCGCCAGCGCCGACAGCCGAGCCCAGGCCGGCCTCCGTCCCAGTGGGGAGGTCATCAATCGAGCCAGAGAGATCCTGGAACGCAAGCAGAGACTTACAGTGAGTATTTGTGAAGCTCATCCAAGCATTTGATGAGAGCTGACAAGCAGCAGGTGGCAAATTTAAATGTAGGCTCAAGCGAGCACATCATTTTCCCAGAGCACGTTATGTCATAAAGAAGAGGCAGCTCTGCAAATATTACTGGAAAAGATTAAATATATGGGCAATAAGTGTCAGAAACATTTAAACTTTAAAGGTTTTATTTCAACGTGTGTAAATTAAAGCTGACTTATATATGACCCTCCACATCCTCAAGAAAATATCTTTATAGTCTGTGTCAGTGGTGGAAAATCCTAAACATGCCAAAGAACAAGCCACTAAACTGTCCAGGCCGTGGTGGTAAAAATAAATTGTAATGGGCTTCCATTCAGACCAAGGGTGAGTTCATATTACAGTTTCAATTCCCAGTGGTGAGCGAAGGGCTGTGTACTTAAGTGTGCGCGAGCGTCTGTGTGTGTGTGTGCGTGTGTGTGTGCACACACTTAGCAGGTAGTTCCCTGTTCTAAAGCAATTCCAGGGAATCCCCCAATAATACTGCTGACACACCGCTGACTGCATAAAAGCGCGAAGCGCCAAAGGAAAGTAAGAGCGGCAGTGATGGAAGTAAAAAGCAGACCCGATGTGAAGTGATGAGATGAATCGTGATGTCTGCCCACCGACCACACATCACACAAACACACGCACATTCACACTGAGCTGAGAGGCTGTGGCTCAGCTGTGTGCGACATCGAGGGGAAGTCACCTGTAAATAACCCCTGTTTTTCTGGCTGGTACCCATTTGAGGAAAAAAAAAAAAACTGGAAAGTTGCAAGTGGATGACAGCTGATCCTACCAGCTATACCAGGGCCTGTGGTCTCTTCAGTCACGTTCCAGCTGAGCCCTAAACGCTGATTGTCAACTCAGATATGTTTCCTGAAATGGAAACAAGGACTGCTCAACCACAAAAAAACATAAACATAATGGTAAGATTTTTTTTTTCTTTTTACGTTTGTATGCGAATCCAGACACAAAACAGTGCTTTTTTCACCCATCATAGCATCTGTTTTAATAAACGAGAGAGGTAAGTAACTCTTGTATATTTGAATGTGAAAAATAAAATTAAAGTCATGACAACTAAAGAAGTTCCAACTATAATTTATTGTTTTAAATCTACAGTTGGTGCAACATGTCTACAAATGAGTCAATAACAGGCTCCACCCGAGCAGTTTTTCCAACTAAATACTCTATACATTGTGGAATATTTTTAATGTGAGAACATTATATAATTCTCTAAGTCAGAGGTTCCCAAACTGTGGGGCGCGCCCCCTACGGGGGGCGCCGTGTCATTGCAGGGGGGGCGCGGGAAGCCGTCTGGATGAAAAAAAAAACAAAACATGAACACTGTATGCGCTGGATTTTTACCGTAGAATGGCCAACTCTCTGTTATTCCTATGTCAATTTGATACAGTAGAGGCTTCCACACTTCCCATATTTGTGTCTTTTATCAGCAGTTAAAACTGTTTAATCCCTTGTTAACATGTTGTAACCTGTTTTTCCGAGCCGCCTTTAAACACAACATGAGCGCCACGACGCTCGCGCTGGGTTTCCACCTGTGAAGGAGACCTGCTGCTGCTGGGCGGAGCTACGTAGGTTTGTGTTAGAATCACGGCAGCAAACCAGCAAAACGCAAAGAACTTTTCACAGTTTTTCCCTCCAAACTAACCGACTGAGTCGAGTAAAGTTGTTGGATGCAGGTAATGTTAGCTAAAAGATGACTAGCTAATATCAATACAGAACCTTTAGCTTAACAAGTACCTTGTAGGCTACCGATGTCTATTTTCAGCTACGTACATTAATTTTGCCCCCAAAAAAGTCATTTTGCCCCCCCCCGCCCCTCCCGTCACACGCGTCGTTTCAACCAGACAGCCATTTGTAATCCAGGGGGGGGGGGAGGCGGCGCAGAATATGTTTGGAAACCACTGGGGGGGCGCAGAAGAAAAAGTTTGGGAACCACTGCTTAAAACAATCAAAACGAGAGT
>NW_015112644.1:582096-586746 GCF_001443285.1 Poecilia latipinna | reverse complement strand
TCCTTTGTGGCCTCCGGTTTTTGGTTTTTTTTGCCCAAAAAAATTCTTTTTCCCCCCCCCCCCCGTCACACGGGTCATTTCAACCAGACAGCCATTTGTAATCCCTGTGGGGGGGTGGGGGGGAAGGCGCAGAATATGTTTGGAAACCACTGGGGGGGCGCAGAAGAAAAAGTTTGGGAACCACTGCTCTAAGTTATATGTGTTTATTTAATAATTTAAGAAAGCGCAAAATGTGTTTCATTGCATTTTTCATGTAAAACATACTAAATGTACATGATGGCAGAGTTTAAACTGACACTGGTAAAGAAATAAAAGCTGTATGAATAAATAAGCATTTCCTTGTTTCATTAAAAGTTGAATATAGATAACGATTTTTATGAAAATTTTGCTCGTCAGGATTAAATCTAAACATACTATCGGTAAAAACACTGGCAGCTCTGACACACTGTCAGTTTAGTATCAGAGCAACACAACTTTTCTCATTACAATAACACAATGCAATATCAGATAAATAATGTGACAGGCACCCCCCCCCCCCCACACACACACACCCACCACCCATTCTTTCCATTCATGGTTCCTGGCTTAGCCAGTGGAACAGACAACCAAGTCAGTGTGGCAGCCCGTCCATGCCTGATTGTTTTGGTTAATGCGATCTCAACTGTGACACACATAGCCTTTGTTTTCCATCATGCTGCTGTGAGTGCCCACCCACCCCGACAGCCTGCCAGTCTGTCGCCTGGCATTATCTACCTTCGCTCCGCTGGGCACAATGGCTACTTTCTTTTCCTCTCCCTAACCCATGATCTCACTCTCTACTTCAGCCAATCGAGCCGCCCTTTGCACTGAGCTGATTGGCGTCATGCGCTGCCTCCTCCAATGGGGCCGAATGTTGTTTTTTGTCCCACCGGCTGCTTCGGGTGCATGCTGTTTGACACGGAGGGGTTACCATGAGAGCTGGTGTGACCGAGGCTTTCCCAAAAAACACCGGGAGCCAGCCGGATGTACAGCTAGGTTGTTAACCTACAGGCTAATTGTGTGAATGGATCGGAATAATTGCATTTCACCTAATTGGGTGCTGTTGCCAGCATTTCCTGTGGCAGTTTAGGGGTGGCAAAATGTGTACCAGTAATTCGTTTAGAGGCTGTTAGGCTCATTTGGATTATACACACACTTGAGCACAGCTGTGTGGCCCAAGACCAAAAAAGTAGTGGTGCTGTTTAACATGCAGAGGTGGGAACGCTTAATGCTCATAGACGTAAAACTGTAAATACCCTACAGACAGCGAAGCGTGATGCATACACAAGCATAAGATTTAATCATTGTTAGTGGCTATAGAGCATTGTTACCTTGGTTCGATATAGAGAATTAAAGCCAGCTACCCAGCTCATGGCAGATCTCAGGATCCAAACGCCCAACAATCTGGGGCCCCCATCCAAAGTGGCCCAAATCCAATTTGTTTGGCTCGGGGCTGCAAATTGCTCTGTGCATTGAGTCTCCAAATAGCTGTCAACCACTCCCGCTTGGCGTCCTTTATCGCTTAATTCACTCCTGGAGCATGTAATTGTCATAATAAGAAAAATATTGAGGTGATAATAACCAGTTACTTTGAGATGCCTCCCCCCCGAACCCTCCTGTACCTCCACCACCAGATTCAAGACACACAGACACGTACATATTCACGTTTTTGCACACACACATTGGGTCAGCTACACATTTCACACAACATTGGAGAGGCAGTCGCTCGTGACCCTTCACCTCGCTGGTGTTAGTGCTCCTCTGTTTGTGTGTGCGAGTGTGACAGGAACGCAGGCTGCTAGGCTGTCACGGCAAGACATGCTTGAGCACTGATGTGGCCGAGGGGACAGATGAGGCTTTTTACACACACATCCTGCCCCTCACTCATGCTACTAACCCACACACACACACACACACACGCATCCACACTCTAAGGCATCGGTGTGAAGCAGGGAGCTGTCACATCCAGCAGACTGCGCGCCTTCTCCCCTGACCACAGCGCTGATGCTGTCTCCTCTCACAGCACTCTGGGAATTAATCAAAGTTGCTATGAAAGTAGGCAAAGAGTGTGTGTGTGTGTGTCTGCGTGTGCGTGCACAAGTGGTTCTTGGTCTAGACAGGGAGGAGCCAACATTTACAGTTTCCTACAGGGTCCAGGAAGATGGAGAGACTGCGACTTCCCTTGTCTCTCATTTCCTACATCAAGTGTCTATTTTCCTGTCTCGATCTGTCTGTCCCAGTCAGAGGCGTTAAATGGCTCAGAGCGCCGCAGCAGATGGCTAGCCGGTTAACTAGAGCCTGAAACACAAACGCAAATACAGCAAGTGAGCGCTGTGAGGGGGCAGCACTTCAACACGACCAGGCTTTTGACTGCGCAAGCCGAAAAATTTACTTTCGCTTTCAACGCATTTAACATGGCATGCAAAAGTATTCATATCTAGCTTCTTACATATTGTCACGCCACAAACCTGGGTCATGGTATATTTACCTAATCAATCAAATCCAGACTTAAAACCAATTCAAAACCTGTGGATTTTGACAGATGCAACCTGTCCGATCTGACCACGCGTGAACTGCTTGACAAAGAATGTAGAGTGCATTAACGCAAATGTGGTTGAGACATTCCCCAAAAAAGACCTGCTGCTGTAATTACAGCAAAATGTAGTCCTGCAAAGTACTGACTCAGAGATTTTGAGAAATGAAATCTTTACAGCTTATCTTGAAAGCATTTTTGGGTCCCACATTTCCATGCATAGCTTTGACTTCACTTTTTTTTTTTTTTAAACATGCTTAGAGTGAAAAGATTTAGCAGATCCAATCTATATGTGGCAGACATCTACTAATGAGGGCAACATAAAATAATCATATAGTATAGTGAAACTATTTTTAAACTCAGCATGAACAGGAAGGTCTTAGAAGGGTTACCTGTTTCTGTTGTAAAAACCTTAAAATCCATAATAACCTTTCATAACATCAAACACATAGCTGCTGCAGATGATGCAATGTACATTGAAAACACACAGAGCTCAGTAGACAGTTTTATTCTCTGGGTAAATATAATGATATAAACTGTAATTAACTCCAATAGCCATCGTTTGTAGGCCTGAGGGACGGGTCTTCTTGTGGCAGCTCTGTGCTCATTTATCGACTCCGGCCGCTGTACTTTCTATTTTTATAGTGCACTGGAGACGGCGAGGAAATGCTATTACAAAGGCGTTATTTTTTAAATTCTTACCCCCGTACCGTCGATTGAGGCGAAAACCAAATGAAATGCGGTGCAAATGAATCCAAATGGGCTGCTGAATGCTTCTCTGTGTGTGTACGTTTTAAAGAGGGTTTTAATGCAATGCCCCATGCAGAGCCCTGGCTGCAATACCCTTCAATAAGTGCTATTAAGCACAGAAAAGAAAGCAAGAGACTTTGTGCAGCAGAAGTTTTAGAAGACGCCCTCATTATAATTTATTTTTTCACGTCAATCAGCTGGAATGTTTACAAAGGCTGGAGTGATGATGATAATTAGTGTTCACGGTGATGAGAAGTGATAGAAATGATGGTTGTTTCAACTATGACATCTTCATCAACATGTGCCTGAAAAACAACAGTACCACATCCTGCTTCAATATTTTTTTAAATTTTTATTATATGTTGACAGCACTGTGGAAAGAGGATGTGTGGAGGAAAGAGTCTCTAGAACCTCCAGAGGGTCTCCACAGAGCACAAAACAGACTAAGAAAAGATGAGATGCTCAGTGCGCTTGCCAAAAAAAGCAACCCAACACGTGACTGAGCATGTTAGCGTGCCAACCCGTGACCCTCTGGATTGTCCACTGAATTCCAAAGAGAAAATGGTTTAATTTCAAGTGCCTCAAGTCTTTAGACTCCTTGTGAGATTGAATGTATAGGTCTCCTACTGAGAAACACAACATTTGAGAGAGTGCATGTCAAGGTGTTAAACCAGGTAACTCACCACGGTCATGCTGCTATTCAAAGTGCTCCACGTTGCAAACACTAAGAGCCCCCTGTGAGTTCAGTAAAAATTAAAGAAACTGGTTTGTCATGTTCTCAAATGGGTATAAAGTCAAATAGTTAGAGAGAGAAAAAAAACAGAACATTTTTATAATGCAAAAATGGCTTAATAATTTTCTACGTAAGCAACAGAATCCATAAAAAACAAAACAAAAAAAAAAAAAACTGCATGATTGTATGTTAGATTGTTCTTAGAAAAACCTGCATTAAAAGTGTTTGCTTTTCCTGGAACAAAATCTGCATAAACTGAGCAGGAACATTTGTGCAGCAACATAAAGGCAATTTGCTATTATTTTCCTTTCCCTGCCTTTAAACACTTTACAAAGCCCAGACTCTTTGCGATGCTTCTGCTTCTTGATCAGAAGAAAAATATGTTTTCTACAAGCAATTCTGAGACAAATCAGTAGTGTGGGTATCTAACTTACGATTCATAAAAAGTCACTAAATTGGGTGTTGATGCTAAGAGCGCTTCACTACATTAGTAATTGTTGCTGTTTCTCAGGAGGCCTAATTGTGTGAAGCCTGCCCTCCCTCATAAAGCTTTTTGTAATGTTCAAATATAGGTACAATGCTCTAAAGCATGGGCGTAGGTTTGGGTAGGGACGGT
>NW_015112644.1:523063-577038 GCF_001443285.1 Poecilia latipinna | reverse complement strand
TGCTCTAAAGGCACATCGGAGGTAGTATTACTTAAAAAGCTAATAAAGAAAACAAAAAAATCAAGTACTTTTAGTAACTAAACTAGGATTATAGTAGGCTTGATATTACAGTGAGTGGCAGTTCTGCTTCCTTACTTTTAGTTTTAATTTCATTCAGCTTCCAAGAACACTCCAACTTTTCAGGAACCTGGCTCTAGAATGAAATGGTAGATATGCTAACTGTAATATTGCCATTTCAGTCATATGGCCACTCCAAAGCATTATCACAATATCAAAGCAGGGAACATCAATATCGAAAGGAACTAGATGGATCGCAAAAACAATATTAGTGCCATGCATTCAGGCATTATGTTATTTAGATACACTTTCACTGCTTAATTCAACAGAAAATGTTCTAGCAAAATTACTAAGCCAAGCTATTTTATTGCTAATAATGCAGAGGCAGCCAGATGCAACTCTTTCAATAAAACCATGTTGTGTAATTGATGGGTGCTACAGCTGAAGCAAAAATTGACTCAAAGCAGCTAAACAAATAACATTCATCTCCAACTTAATATGGATTAATCACTCTGAAGTATACAAACAGAGTGGAAGACTTAATTTTTATGACTGTCTTTTAAACTATGAACAAATTATCAAGAAACCTACACAATGTTCACTTAAATGCCTTTGGGTATTTTAGCAGCAGAAAAAACAAACAAAAAAAAAAAAACTAACAAAACTATTAACACCCTGTGTGACACCTTTGAATGACTTCACTAAAAGGCGAACGTTGGTTTGGTGTAATGTTAATTTTTTTTTTTTTTTTTTTTTTTTACAATGAAGCAAAACAAATGATTAAACTGCCAAGGTTATTTTATATTAACAGAGGGTAAACTTTATGTAGAATGAAAAAGTCTGGTGACTGTTTGTACCCAAAGACAACAGAAAAGGTTGTAAGGAGCCACAACCTTTGATCTGCAAACTGAGATGCTGCAAATCCAGTTAAAATAGTAGATTTGAATTTCTTTTCACTGAGGACACCACGTTTTTTAGAGGCGAAGCAGAAAGGTAAAGACCTCCCATTTTCTGAACTTTTCATCAACATCTATCAGCCCACAAAAGTTCTCCACAATTTAGTTTCTAATGCACATCGTCCACTCACCGCCTTTCCTTTACACCAACACACACTCTCACTCTATTTGTTCTGCTCATATTGGTTCTGCTAATGTTTTTATTTATGGCATTCCAGCATGACATCCCGCCATCCGCCCACCCCCTCCTCACCTCTCCATTCACCCAAGAGGGAGCTGAAAAACAACGCATGACACAGAAAGTGTGAGAGTGCACATGCGTGTGTGTGTGTGCACGAGAAAAGAGAGAGGGATGGAAGAAGAGGAGAAAAATAAAGAAATAAATAAGGGGCCCAAATTCCTCATTTCTAATTCAACTGCTCGTTCAGCTTAACCTCTCTCTCCTCAGCAATTAAAGCGCACGCCACATCCTTCACGCTGCGTACAGCCGAGGCTAAATAATGCAGGGGGCATCCAGCGCCCGCATCCTTTATCATCCCAAATGACAGCCATTTGCATATCTCCCCAGTCAATTAGAGCGCGGCGGAATAATCAGCCCATAATTGGGGGAGAGCGTCGGTAATCACCCGCCCTGGCACACCGACAGGGCCATTGGAGGAGTTGGGTTGGGGGTGGGGATGGGGGGTGTCGGGCTAAATTCATGTGTGTGTGTGACAGGGAAGACAGCCCACCAAGTGCAGACTTCAAACTAGCACGTCCAAACAACCATTCCAACTTTCCCTGGGTTCGTGCATTTGCTCTCAGTTCCACTAATTTGCAAATATTTGCACCTATTTGACTCTTGCGGATTATTTCCATGTGATATTTTTCACCCAAATGGGCCAGGAAGTCATTTTTATAGCATTTATGTGATTCATGAGTGACAGTTTTCATTACAGATGCCCTTCATTTTAAAATATTACCAAATGATAATGTCCTCCTATTTCAATGAATGTGAAAACCAACATCTCCTCCTTCATTACGGCTTTTGCATACAGTTTAAAGGCTTAAAATTATGAACGTCAATAGCAGGGACGCTGCAATGCTAAACAAACTCAAAACATTGACGTGGCTTTTATAAATGGGGCTTTTTTTTCCATACGTTCTTAAAATGTTAAACGAAAGATGATTGTTTTCCACCGTAGAGCTTAATTTGTGGAAATGTCCTTGCCTGCAGTTTTTAGAGATGGAAGCTTAATTGTACATACACACATGCAGCCCAGTGTGATGCCCGTCGTTGGTCGCTCCCTCTGAGTTACAGTTTCAAAACAAACATGGTGGATAAAACATCTGCATCACCTTCAAATGAGGCAGATTATTACCCCCAAGTACTGAAGTGGTCTCAGATATAGAGGAACTTCAGGTGACTTTAAATGGGCTACAAATGATGTATGATGTGCATCTGCAGAGACGACAGCCAGGGGCCACTGATGAGCCGACAGCAAAGACAAAGCCAGTTGATTCCACTCTGTAAAGTTAAGACAGGTTGCCTGTCTACGACAGTTTCTACTGATTAAATGTTTGAGGGATCTTTGATTGCTTGATTAACATTGTTCCTTCTTGTGTTAACATACAGACCAACTAAATTTGACTTCATTCGGTTTTTAACAACTTGTCATTGTCATTGTAGGGTTAGATCATGCTAACCCCCAAAGAAATGCAACTTAGATAAATAATACACTTGTAAGATATATGGAAATTACTATTTAGGTACAAGTGGGTTACTGTTTATTTTAAGTTCATTGATATTAAATTGGACATTTTATTAATTTCAGTCATTCTGGAGACGTCGCTTTTTACATAATTCAAACTTTAAAGTGCAAATATTCCTTTAGACTGTACTTTATATTGTGATATGCTATAAATGTGATGGTTTATTGTATACAACATAAAAGTATTTTTTATGAATAAGTTGGAGTTCATATTATTTCATGAATCAAATAAATTTATCAACTGATTTACAGGGAAAAAAAAGTCTTTGCTGACTAATTAAGCAAGTGATTGTTTCTAAAGATCAGCCAAAGGTAAGATATATTGTTGTGGCTAAACTGCTGACATCTAATGTGTTTCATCATGTTTGCAAATCTCCCGTGAGAGCTATTAAAATCATAGTCCTCTGCTTTCACATAGCAACAAAGAGCAACTTTAAAAACAGCCAAGAACAACAGGAGAACGAATGCTCTCAAACACCTGAGGGGGAAAAAAAAAAAAAAATCTGCACTTGTTTAGACTCGGACAATCAGAGCTCTTTTATGGGAAGTTTCCAGGGCAGCTTTGAAGTGTGATGGCTGCACAGCCTCTGTCTTTTCCTGCTGAAAGAGGAAGGGCTTTTTTTTTTTTTTTTTTTTGTAAAACAACATTCCCTTTAATATTCTGAAACCTCGATTCCTCAGATGCTCTGGTGTCGTCCTCTGAACATGACAAATAAAAGGGACAACTTAAGAGAGGAAGAAAAGAGCTGGCTTGACAGTGATGGGTGCGGCGGAGGTGAGCGTGTGAAGGAACATCAGAAGAAACCCAAGCAAGGTTAGTTCCCATCTGCAGCTCCATCCTTTTGTGCCTCCCCAGCTGCGTTCTTTTTCTCCCTCATGCTTTTGTATTTACTTTACCCAATCGAGTTCAGTGCTGGCCAGCGCTGCCTCGGCGCTGTTTTAGCCTCATTGCCGCTTTGGAGAGATGAAACAAACGCCGTTCACTTGCTTTTTGATAGAAGTGGAGGTAAGAGACTGAAAGAATTGGATTGGGAAGGAGGCAAGGACAGTGCAGGGAACGGCGATGATGGTTTGCCTTGATTTAACCGGTGTGGTGCACTTCAGTCTATTACGAACAAAAGGGGCAAAAAGACCAGCGCTGAGGCAAAGCAGCTGAAACACACACAAAAAAAAGCTTCTTTTGAAGAGTAAAGTTGACACAAAAACACAAGAATTGGGAGCATTTTGAAGCATCTCTCACTGTCCGCGACGGATGGAAACATTGATTTCCTTTTTTCTTTTTTTTAAGGAGGTGTCTTTCCCTGTCAGAGCCCCATTCCACTGCTCTCAGGGGATCTGTGGCATTTCCTGCCAGCCGGACTGCCCTGTTCTGCAGAGACTTATGCATCACTGTCAAAATGACTCCGATCAAAAAGAGGGAGTGGGAGAAGGTAGGGGGGGGAGAAGGGGAAAGGGGTAGAGGCTGACTCGATCAGAGCAACACAAGGCGATTTCCCCCCATTGGACGTTCCGCCTGTCAGTGCGTCCGCTTTGGTAATCCATCAGCATGAGCTGGTGATCAATAATGGGAGTGGTGAAATTTTGAGTTATATCTTATCCTCGTTTGTCTGCATTAGTGATACAAAACAGAAAAAAATTAAAAGTGGACTCTTCTTCTGCTTAGACGGAGGGAAAGAATTAAAAAAAAAGGAAGAATTTGCTTATCGCAGTGGCACCTTATGAAAGTCAAGTCTCTCTTGCAATGTGTTATCTAGCTTGGTCACAGCTCCTGACTTCATCTGGTAGAGTAACTCTGTTGAGCTAAAGAAGTTTGCTAATAAAGAGTGTTATTGGAGGGGAACATTTTTATAAGGATCACACTGCCTTTAAAACAAAATGGTAGTTTGTTAAACACTTAGTTAGAACTGAACTTGTAATACTTTTCTAGTATTGACTCAAAACACTTTACACACACACTTTACTCACACTAGAGCCACATTACACCCAGTCAAACTCACACAGATTTGTACAACGCCAAGCAGATCGGCACGCAACATCATCATCAAGCTTATTTGTATAGAATATTTCAGATGAAGCTAGAACCACTCTTCCCACTGAACCACAATCACCCTGTTGTTTTGTGATTTCTCTGGCTGTATAAGGAATTGAGTAACACAACACTTCCCTTCCCCGCCACCTGCTGCTGCACCCTGCTGACCAGTTGTCTGAAAGGCTATTGCAAGTTTACCTTGGTTATAAGATTCAAGTTCGGCTGTTTGGAAACATTTTTCAGACGCGAAAACATTAAGACAATGATGGTATAGAAATGAAAGGATCACCACACGTCACTTCTATTAAAGTAATGCTGTTTCAAAATCAATTTCGGTGTCAAAGTAGAGAAGTTGCTGACTGCACACTGCCTACACAGCTAGCTGACGGTTTCATATTTGCTAATATACTATATACAGAGCAGAAAAGCAAAAGGAAGTATTGTTTGTTGTAGAAGAAGATCATACTTGAAAATGTCTTCTAAGGATAGTATTTTTTCTATTTCTTTTTCATAAGTGTATGTACTAAAAGGAAAAAGTGATCAGGGAGACATGCAAAGACCTTAGTTTGGGATTCAAATCCAGGTCCTTCTTAATAGTACTAGTGAGACTGTGCAACTCTATTATAATATTATATGAATTAATATAATAAATAATAATATTATAAATGTACACTATTTGAGCAGAACTGGGAATAATTGTTTTTCTGTTTTAAATAGAAAA
The DNA here is from genome assembly GCF_001443285.1 of Poecilia latipinna. Lineage (NCBI taxonomy): Eukaryota > Metazoa > Chordata > Actinopteri > Cyprinodontiformes > Poeciliidae > Poecilia > Poecilia latipinna. The sequence goes on along the minus strand of NW_015112644.1, from coordinate 571,524 downwards.
AAAAAACTAGCTCATATTATAAAACTTTATTGTACATACTTTATTGTACATGTTGTGGACTTTCTACTCAACGTTTTTATGCAGTAATAAGCTCGCATGGGCCCGGTCCTAATATATATAATTCTTATTTGATGTTGAATAAGTGAGGCACACCAAACCCACACAGAAATAGCAGCGGCGCTCTCAGGACAGCCCCTTCGCCCGCAACGTCAGGCAGCATTTCAGAGCTCAAACAAACTTTTTAACGGTGAAAACAAATTGGGCTCGCCATCAAAGAGACTTTTCAAAACCCCACAATTTCTCTCTGCCAGTTCAAAAGAACGCTGGTTGGTATAAACAAGCATGGAGAATTCACAGCGCAAGAGATATTGTAGGAGGTACAAACGGCTAGAGCTTCGCCACAACAAAGGCAGAGGAGAGCGAATGGAGGGGTCGTAATTCATCAAACACTCAACAAAAGCCGGTGTGACTGACTGGCCATGACGGAAAAAAATAAAACAAAACAATAACTTCTCCTTTAATTGGAGATGTTTTTTTTTTTTCTCTCCCTCAAATCTACTTCATCCATTGTTTTTCAACCTCTGTGTTTTTGCTTGATCTCTTCACTTCACCTCCTTCATACCTTTTTCTCCCTACCCTTCTCTAATCAGTTTCAGGGAGAGAAACTCAGAGGAAACTAAAGAAAACAGGGTTAAAGGAAAGAACGGAAAGTTTTAGGAGGAGGGGGAAAAAAAAAAAGAATCTCTAGGTCCTTTATGGCTTGTGAGATTTCTTAACAAACAGGCAACCAGGCAGGCGCGGGCCTTGCTCTGCATACCGTCTTTCCATCTACCTCGGGCAAAATCTCATTTGTCAGGGATTCAGTAGAAGACTGGAGGAAAGAGGGAAAGAAATCGAACAAGAGCGGCAGCAGCAGCAGCGGATCCCAGCCCGCCCCTTGGCCGAGCCGTCATTAGCTATGCACAAGACAAACTGCTGACACAAAGTCACACAGCGTGCCGATCGGGGGCTTGTGGGTAGGCAGGAGGAATCCATCCCTCCATCCCTCCACCTGTCTATCGACATCCCCGGCTCTCCCTTGTCTGCCTCCGGTTTTTGCAATTACAATCAAACGGCAGCATCCAAGCCCCGGAGCACTGACTGACGTCTTGGATTAACCGAGACGTGGAGAGGCCTTGAGATGATATGTGTGTGTGTGTGTGTGTGGGTGTGTGTGTGTGCATGTCTCTTTCTCTCTCCCTCTCTCACTCTGTCTCTCTCTGTCTGTCAGCTGCTTTGTTAGTGTGTGTATCTTGTCTCCCCATCAGCATTGATGTGTGTGTTTTCTGTGCTCGCTTGCTTCTGTCTGTATATTGTGGACTTATGTAAATGACAGGAAAGGTGTTATGTATGGATAAAAATAACAATACGTCATGCTTTTCAATTAGACCCCACAGTGTTGATACTTTGATTTAAAAAAGAAAGAAGTAAAAAATTGATTCCAGCAGCAACTTAACGATTTTTGACAATTGAAAAGTGCGCTCCAATATAATTTGCAAAATAACACCTCTTTCTCCACTGACATTTTGCAAGAAAGCCCTGAGCAGTAATTTTCAGAACAGTCTGCATCCTACATTTTGAAGATACAACAAACCGAGACATGGGAGAAATGTCATGAAAAGTGACAACACAACCAAATCTAAAAATCTGACAATAAGAAAAGAAATCACAAAGCTGTCATAAATGAAAAAAAAGGGAACAGGCGCATGCACCCTCTGAATTAACTTCACTGCTGCGCTGCCACAGTCGAGCAGGCAAACACGCAGCCGTACGAGGAAAAAAAAAAAGCTCCTCAGAAGCCAACGAGTAAAGTGTGAGGAACAAAAACACGTCAATCTGCTTCGTCCAAAAAAGAATCAGAGCTGCTCCGCCGTGTCCTCTGAGAGATCGTTTTTTTTTTTAACTCTTCCCTGCTCGACGTCGACGTCATCCGTCAGAAGATGACAAATGTGACATGACAGCTCCGTTCGGCAAGCTGCAGACGGAAAACTACTCACAGCCAGCACAGTCTGCACGAAGGGGAAGTTTCTTGGAAACAGCATTTTTAAATAAGCGTGTGTTCTGCAAAAGCGATAAAGAGGCTAAATAAAAAGTCCACTTGGCATCACAGAGTTACAATGTTGAGTTCAATAAACGTAATTAAACTTTTAATTTAAGAAATTTACAAATTAGCACATGGAGACGTCAGGAATAAAAAAAAAAAACACACACACAAACAAAAAAAACAAAACAAAAAACGTTGTGGTCTCTTAACAATATGAATTGCAAAAACTTTTGTGGGTTTTTTCTTTTAATTTTATTTTTAGCATGTTTTGTCCAAGCAAAGAGAACAGTATGGTGCGTCCGGCTGCCTTATAGTGTCAGAGCAGACGTCCACAACAAAAGCAGAGTAAGATAATCCCACTGTTGCATAATCCAACTTTATGACATCAAAAGCATCTATTTCAGGCAACAAAGTGAAAAGGCGGCAACAATAATTAAAAACAAAGTTGACAATTGAGAGAAGAAAAGCTGCAGTGCAAACAAGAGAAACAGTTAAACTTGCATAAACTTCCCAAAACTATGCATTGATTCTGATTCAGGACTCAAACATGCCATTGTGCACATTAACACAATTATTTGAGTTGGAAAGTCATTTTCTATTGAAAAACAGAAGTTATAGTAAACAGCCAACATATAAATAAATGTATTACAATTTTCCTTTATAACATTCTCAAGGCTTAAAGTCATTCTAGTGAGATTTAAGAGAAAAAGTCAGAGTACCTATAGATTTACACAGAGCCTCCAGCTTTGGACCGTCATCATTTGTTTCTGAATAATGCAAAACAAGTAGCTAAAAGAAGACTTATAAATAACAATGCCAACGTATGGAAGCAGAAATGTGTTATTTTTTTTATGTTTAAGGCTGTGAAAAACACAGGTTGAGAAGCTAAGATGATTTTACAAAGGTTTACAAACTACTGATCAACCAATCAGACATTTCATAGCTGATGTTGATTTTTCACATTTATTTGTTTTTTCTTTATTTTTTTGTATTATATCTTTTTCTGTCCTGCGGATTCTGATTCTAATTTTTTTTTTTGTTTAGATAAAAGTAATAAATGTGTGTTTTGTTGACATAATAATTTTGTATTCAGCACAAAATGAAGGACACTTATTGAAATCAACAACATACCTATTGTCAGTTAATAGATAGTGGGAGTTCCAAGTTTCGATACATTTAATAGAAGAATAAAGTTCAGGTTTTACAGTTTTTTACTTGCCTATCACCAAAATGACCTAAAGAGCTCTGGTGGACTGGCACATCTTTGTTTATTAACACACAAGCAGTTTGTAGCTCATGATGTAAATATTAAATAGATTGCAGGCTGGCTACCTCAGCAGATATCCCGACTAAAGCACAAATATGCTTAACCTTTACCTCAGAAGCAATTCTGCAAAATAAACTATTAAAACCTTCAAATAAATTTTGTGGGTTTTTTTTCTTCTGTTTTTGCTGAAATGTATGTACCAAAATCAAGACTATAAATATTATAAGAACTAGCAATTTTAAAGCAGGAGGAAGAAATGTTGCTTTTCTGGTTTTAATCAAAAGCAATGAAGTCCTACCACACATCTTAGCTTTAAATGCTGGTGATAAACCGGAATATTTTTATTCAAGGTTATCATACTGTGACAATCTTATGGCAGCACATGCCAACTCGTGATCCAATGGTCGCCTCTGCACAAATCTGTGCACGTGTGTATGCCTGTGCACATCTGTGTGATGTAAGCACATCGGAAAGAGAGGTGACAGCGGCGAGAGGCTGATCTAATAAAAGCGGAAGATGAAACGCTGTCAGAAGCTGCGGCGAGAAGCTCACACGCCGCCGACGTTTGGTAAAACACACACGTGTCTCCTCCCAGAATGCCTCACACACCACCTCTGGTTCTCTCTCTCTCTCTCTCTCTCTCTCACATTCATACACACACACACACACACATACACACGCATTCTGACACACATATCTAGCTTGATAGACAGTTTCATAGTGTGGTAGCCGAGGTGTTGGCCTATAAAAAGCAGTGCTGATATGATTTAATGGGCAAGTTCTTATTATAAGACTGTCGCTGGGCCCGGCGTAATCTGGCTACTGCTCCAGGGCACAGCACTGAGACACATGCACTACAATACTCCACAGCAGATAATATTGCTATGTGCTACATTGCTATTATAAGATAGAGCCATTTGCCACCCTGATACAGCGAGCCGTGCATGAGACTGTCATTTGGGAAGGAGTGATTTATGACTGCGAGGCGCGAGAATAAAGACAGATTATTTTTATTCATGTGTCTTTAGAGGCCGACTTCATTCCTCTATTGTTTGCGCTGCACTTTATTTTTACTCTGAATCAAAGGAGGATCGACTTCCTCCCGGAACACGCAGAGAACCACGAGTGGCATTTATATAATCCCTGCAGAACCTGGACCAAACACTAGTAATAAGAAGAAAAAAATAAAAAAAAGAAGTGCACAATGTCGGTGTGACATTGATTCTGAATCTGCACCTAATGGAACAAGATTTCTCTGTTAGCTGTCTTCCAGTTTTTTTTTTTTTTTTTTTTGCTGAGACAAAATTGCTATTAATTATAAATAGTGGAGCAGCTGTCTTAAAATATATGACATATCTGCTGGGGTATTAGGCACTGTGGTGATATTGCCTCTACTGCCACTTTTAATATCAGCACCCCGGCTCCAATCACAGCCTAATAATGGCTCCTCATTATGAGGTGCATGTGCGTGTGTGTGTGTGCGCGTGTGTGTGCGGCTGTGGCGGCGGTGGTGCTTCAATTTCACTACTTAAAAGCCACAGATGACACCTTGTAAAAAGTTAATTTCATTTTAGACATTTTCCAGAATAGGGTTGTAAATTTAAGCTCTCGAGGTGCACCATCAGGCCATCAGCTCTGATAATTGAGATATTGAATAATTAGGTGGAAGAAATTTATTGCAAGGATAAATGCAAAGCAGATGGAGGGGGGAAAAAAAGTGAAATTTTAACAGACAGCTACGACAGGGAGGCAGGTCAAATTTTCTGTTTGGGTGTAGTAGCAAAGCTTAACAGGAGATGGCGTAAGAGATGACATGAGGCTTGGGGGTGAGGGGGGTAGCGCTCAGGATAAAGTAACATTACCGAGTGTTTCATAATGTGATTTTAACTGCTGACATGCCCAGTTTTGATGATATCTCAAAGCAAATGGAAAAGAAGAAAAAAAAAATCCCAGTAATCTGGGTATCTCACGTTCTGATGAAGCTTTATGATGTTAATTCTCCTCCTTTGTTGCACATTTGTACATCATGTATCCAGGGTTTTAGAGGTGCATTTTCAATATCTCAGAAAAAAAATGCAGAAACTGAATGATGAATACAGCTTACTGACAATGACAACAAAAATTCAGTTTCTCAGGAAATTAGAGTATTGCAAAAAGACTTGTAAAAAGGGACTAGCTCCTTCTGCATGAATTAGTATTCATATGCAGTGTGGCATGGGGGTGTCAAGAAAGCCCAGATTACTACAGTGATGACCTTCATCTTATCTGCATTGTTGGATCTGATGTCTCCATAGATTCTGTTTGGGGTTCAGCTCAGGTCATTTTGATCTCAGGAACACCAAGGTCATTAAACCAACTTCTGGTACCTTCGGCAGTGTGGACAGGTTCCAAGTCCTGCTAGACAATGAAATTAGGATCCCCATAAAACTGGTCAGCAGAAGGAAGCATGAAATGTCCTAAGTGCTTCCTGGTATCCGGCTGAACAGAGTTTGAACTTCATAAAGTCACCAGACCAGCATCAGTAGAAGACAAGACGCCCGACTGCAGAAACTTCACACTGAAGTTCAAGCGAATTGGATTTGTGGGTCCTCCACTCCTGATTTCCAAATGAAATGCAACAATTACTTTAATATAAAGAGACAACTTTTGGGCAGCAGTTCAGCCCTTCTTCACCTAAGATCCCTGACTTTGTCTCTATTTTTTAGGAGTAGCTTAACACTCATAAAAAGAGACATGGATATGTCTGTGGTGAATCTCGAAGCTCGACTTTGGCCACAGCCTAAAGCTTCTGAATCTCCTCAAAACTCTTGACTGAATTTCACAATCCTCTCAAATGATTTTCTTCCACTCAACTTTCCATGAAATGCACAGAACTCTGAACGCCGTTAGCAACAATCTTTCTTATGTAATATTTTTAATTTGCTGACAAACTGAGTTTTGGGTGAATCAACAAAATTAACAAACATGAATGCCTGAAACATATCATTGTGTGTAACTAGTCTGTTTTGTGCACTCTTTTCCCTTTTTGAGCAAAAATAAATGAACTTTAAAATAATATAATTTACTGAGATTCAGTTTTATGCAAATTGTTTCCCCCAGTTTTTTGTATTGCTTTTCCTGCATTTCTTTTCTAATTACATGTAAGACATAATCACATAAGTCTTTAAAAAGGAACCGTCTTAACACATGGTCTGTGGTCATTAAAAGACAAGAGAAAATATCCTATTTTCTGAAGTCTTTTTGTAGCTGTTCCTCCCTCCTCTTTTCTTGACTCTATTATTTCCCAGACGGCTCGGTTTTAATGTAAAAACGGGAACAAAGGGAGATGCTGGCAGAGCTATCTTTAAACTGCTTTAATTTTTTCCCTGTCAGATGAGATTGATTTCGGCGAAAGAAGAAAGAAGAAGGAAGGTTTTCCACCTGGTTCCACCTCTCACAAACCCGCCATCCTCGCTCTTTCCTGTTACTCTGTGTCCCCCCGCCCCCCGTTCACGTTTCTCTCTCATGGCCTCTGTCTTAATTTCACAGGGGAATCATTTGACAGATATTGCCCTTGAAGAGGCAGGCTGTGCCTCGCCACTGAGAGCAATGGAGGAGGGGGGGAAGGTGGAGGGTGGAGGTGAGATTGTAGTGGGGGGTAGTGATGGAGGAGAGGAAGCCACAGAGTAAGAGTGATGGGGAGAGGGAAGGAGGAGAAGAAAAAGGGGAGGGAGAGCAGGGTAAAAAGTTATTAAGTGGATGTGAAAATGCAGCGCAGCCAAAAAGGTTAAGTCTGGAATAGGAAATTAAAACTTGCATCGCTTTTGGCTTTAAATAGATTTGGTTTCATTATGGGCGCCAAGGCCAGTTAGAGTCAAATCCCTCTGGAGAGAGGGAGGGAAGGAAGGAGAGGCGGAGGAGGAAGAGAGACGGTGACATGGAGGGAAAATACGGAACAATAGAGGAGCGGAAGGAGGCAGACTATCATGCAGTTCACATTCATTTTCAATCTCAACCTGTTTTTCCCCAAACCCCCTTTCCACAGTCAAGCGAATGCCAATTCTACATACCATTACTGATTTAGTACTTAGGCTTTAAGTGGAACCCAAGGCTGCTGTGGAGCCTGAATACAAAGAGCACAAAATGGCATTGGCTGGCAGGTGTGCGACTATTTTTCTCAATCTCTCAAACTTCTGTTTATAAGTCTTTGGTGACTGGAGTTAATGTCTCAACCCTGAAAGTTATGAAATCCGCTTGTTATTTCTGCATTTTTGCTTCTGACAGACCAGACAATAAGGAAACACGGGCCTTTTTGCACGTCTGGGCAACCCAAAATTGGCTCCGACATGAAAAGCACAAAGTGAAGGAGAAGACAGTTTTACATTACGCCCCAGGATGGTACCAATGGGAGCTAGCTTTAGCAGTTTGGTGGCTTTCATAGGAGCGGTTCGCACAGGTTACACAGGACTGACCCTCTTGCAGCTCTTATTTATTGCCTTTGTGGTCTCCAAGGGAATGGCACAGTAGAGAGAAGCTGTATAGATTGAAAGAGAAGGAATGAAACTAAATTGAGATAGGAAAGAATGGAGAAGAAAAACCTAAAACGGCAGTTAAAAACAAAAGTGATAAAAGCAGTAAAATTGAGATATAAGCGAGAGAAGACAGGGAATTTAAATTAGAGATGGATGTGGAGTTTTAAGAAGATGTGAGGATTTTTCATTCTCTTTAGAGATCCTTATCTTTTTCCACTGGTGGCTATGCATATAAACAATGCCACACACATACACAAATGCATAATAAACATGACCATATTTAGGGGTTGGAACTTGAACTGTAGGCATGACTGATTTTGGATCTCACACAATTACTGATTTAAAGTTTTAATAAAATCCAGCAGAAAGTATGCTTTCATCCTCAATGAACACTTTGCATTAGCTCTTTCAGATTGCAACCCCATCAAATGAAAAATTTAATCTGCCAGCAACCTTAGCTGCCTACAATCATTACCTTCAACCCCTCAATGTAATCTTTGTGCTATTGGTTCTCAACTGATTTTATTAATTCACAGTGCTAGGAAGCAATATTCTGCTCATGAGGAGACCTTGTTAGTGTGGAAACTGAGAAACAATGTCGAGCTGCATACTTAAGCATAGAAAATAAAGCTATAACACAGTTAATACAATCTCTTTCATTAGCGTGCCTTGATCTTGCAAAAACACTTAGTGTTCCTTTAGAGAAGCAAAATTTCTCACTAAATTATACAAATAAAATTAAGGCCGACAATTTCTGTAGAGCTCTGAGACTTTACAAAGAGAAGAACTGTTTTTTTGTTTGTTTTTGCTGTTTTCTTTAGATAAAGATGCTGTTTTAAGCACCTAAAATTTTATCAAAGATAATCACAAGAGATGAGAAGCAAATCTAGGCAGATAAAGAGGGTGAAGGTCATAAAGAATTCACAAAGATGTCCATTTTTATGGTATAAAACACATAATAATAAAATATTGTATTTTAAATGGCTACCATGTAAATATATGGCAACAGCATTAATGTGCTGGGAGGGACTGGGAATGCTGACATACACTTTTTTGGACAGAAACATAATCTTCAAGGTGATGCAAATATTCTTTAACTTTTTAACTGTTTTCCTTTTATAGTTCACATTTATTGCTTGGATTTGCTTTTCTTGATGCTGACCTATTTCTCAGAGGAGTTACGCGACTGACTCTCACGCATCAGCCTCACCGTTAAGTCGACAACAGATTGAAACATCAAGGGCCTCCCTTTTGTGTTTGTCTTTATGAGTTGTGTGCAAGATGAGTCTGTTAATGCATTATTACAATGTAATTACGAGTGAAGAGTAACAGTGGAGGAAGTAAAAGCTCCTACTTATGTTTTGATGCAGCTCTTAAATCAATGAAAGGGTAAACAACTTTCCAGCAGAATAAAGACAAGTGAAGAGAGAAAATGAACCCCGATGACAGAAAAGAAAGCTCAACAAACTCTGATCCATTCAAAAGTTTAAAACACCACAACTATTTACACTTTTCTCCAAGTAACTTCAAAGTGTTGTTTTTTTTATCAACAGCTATTCATGCTCTATAAAGTGCATCAAATATCAACCTTTAAATAAATCTGCGCGTAATGAATCTGCATCTCATGCAACTCATTTTTGAAATATCTTTCAATGATATTCTATGACATTGAGATTAGCGTGCATTATGTTTCGATGTGTGAAATAAATGACATGAAATATGGCAAATCTGCAAATGTAACAAATACAATCACAATGTGTTAATATGTCTTTATTAGCTGTGAAAGAGCATTTGCATATGCGTGAGTGTGTGTCGCCCCATTTTTTTCCCTGTCTGGCAGTGAGCCTTCTCTGGTGTGTCTGGGCTATCATGGCTCATTGGCAAACATGAGCTGTGATGCCACAAAAAACGCTCTCCGCAGGAGGCTGACGGGAAGGCATGACAATGTTGTTGCATAAGGACCAGATGAACAGTTTTGATTGAGCAAACGTCAGAAAGAGGAAGATGAAGAGAGAGGGAGGGAGAGGCGAAAACCTGCTGAGCTCGACAGAGGAGGAAAAACAGAAACACGCTGACAGCAGCAGGTGATACAGTCAACGCCCACGTTTTTCTAAATTTTTTCTCTTGAGCTCTATTTACACGGAACAAAACTCATAGAGAAAGTAAATTATCATTTTCAAGAGAGACCCTGTGCCGACCTCATATAGCATAAAAGTAGGTAGTGTTGCTTCCGAGGTCACGTCCTTCTAATGTTGCCCTTTCTCGTCAATGTACGCCCCGTCTTTACAAAATTTCTATGAAGCTCATTAAAATTCTAGAGTAACTTCGCAGAAAAATGCAATTCATTCGTCGTGAATTTCCAAGTTTCCACCAGTTTGCTGTTAATTGAACTGGTCAGCATTTTAAAAATGTTCATCAGACAAGAATATCGGTAACATTTACAGCACTGATTAATCTGAATAAAAGGCCCAAGTCGCCCACGTTGCACAGATGCAGGTGTTTTTCACATACGGTGTCTAATCAGACCTGTACCATGCCTGGATGTGAACAGACGGCTTCCTGACTAACATTTTCCTCTCACTTTGAAAAATCTGTTGCCTTCGATGAGGCATCACTGTCGTCATAGCTCTGCTTCTGAGGCTCCCGTTCAAACAGAAATAGTGATGGTAAATTTCATATTTGTTGTTTATGTTGTTTAAACATGGCATTTAAAAGAAAGTTCAACAGTCACCATCCCTGCAAGCTAATTATTCTTAAGTTTGCACCAATGCTTAGGGAAGACGACTGTTGAAACTTAGTGTGATCAACTTCTTTCGATAGGATGTTTGCATATTTTGAGGTGTGTGTACCATGAAATGTTAATGGATCATTTGCAGTCGGTTAAATGTCAGATAATGTTTGACTGAAATGTTTTCTAAGTAGAATCTAATCAGAATACGTCTAGCTGAATTTCATTTCACATTCCTTTGTAGAAATCAGTTTGTTTTGCAAAGTACCTTGAGATGACAGCTGATGTGAACTGGCACAAAAAAACAAACAAACAAAAAACACAAACAAAAAAAAACTGAATAGAATTTTTTTCTTGAACTTCATCCCAATCCAGATTGGAATGAAACGCCAAAATTCTGCCAGAGCACACCTTTCACCTCCCAGCACCCTTAGGAAGCTAATTCTGGCTAGACAAACACACACATTACAGTGACGTGGTCCACCTATTCACTTTGTGAGTCCTTCTCTTATCTTGTGGCATCAGGATGAAGGCCAAAGATAAACTTACTGCATGGATTTTGATTTGGGTCGAGAGTGCGGCTCTCGTTTCCTTAAAAATGGAGCGAAGTGTAAAGAGAAGAAAAAAAAAACCTATGCGTTTAAGTGTACGTAAAATCAGAAATGTTAATTGTTAAGAGAAATCTGTTAAGAGTAGGGGGATTGATAAAAAGATAGAAAATGTCTTACGCAACTAAACAAAACAGAGTGATGACCAGGAATATAGACATGAAAAAGCAAGAAAAATAAAATGCTACATCACCAGGATTACTACAGGCTCATAACAATTCAACATTTCACTGTATGAATTATACAGCAGGCTGCTCCATAATGCTTCCGCAAATAAATGCAACAAAACCACAATCATCATTGCCTGGTGCTTGAAAATGTATCACTTTGTATGACGGAAAGGGTATACGGAGAGCAAATGCATTATGGGAAATCACCTTGGGTCCCCGGGTGACCATGGAGGCTGCGGCGTACGTATGCCGTTGTTTTCTGCTAACGGCGTCATCAACAAAAGCGAGAGCAGACTCCCTAATCCGAGCACTCGCACTGAGTCACCGGAGTGAGAAGTTCGTGTTCATGAATACTGACAGAGTGTGCATGCGTTATTAAGTTTCAGCATGTTTATTTTATATTTGTGTGTGCGTGCGTGTGTATGCGTGTGTGTGTGTGGAGCATGTGTTGCACTTGAGTGGATGGTCGTACATCTGTATGCACCTCTGGTTCCTTATTCCCTATTCCTCCTCGCAGTGTTTCCTCTCCATGCGTCGCCGTTGTGATGAAGTCCGTCGCAGGGTCCCCGACCCAATATCCAACGCCTAATAAACTAATACATCATTAATGAGAGCGAGAGAGAGAGAGAGAGAGATGCAGGGAGGGAGAGATGAACTGAGTCCACTGCTGGGCTGCAGCGAGCTATTGCTCCACAGCTCAATAGGCTTTCTAACAAGGCTCCGTCCTTGAGAGAGGCTGCATACTAAAAACTTCTCCATTGGCCGCCGCGTTGAGCAAGGGGAATTCATAAATAGAGGACAGAGAGGAAGGGAGGGCGAGAGGAAGGGTGGGGGAGCCAGAGGAGGAAAGATGAGAGAGAGAGATTCTGGGAAATGGGAAGGAGGGAGAGGAAGAGAGACGGGAAGGAAGATGAATTGTGTTCCGCTTTAATCGTCCTTCTCTTATCTGACTGTTCACTTCAGGTCAGACTGTCTAACCGACTCACGTGATCAATACCAGGTTTATCGGCCTGTTTGTTTGAATATGTCAGATTGTAGTTCTTCAAATATGTCCTAAACAGGAACTCCCTGGGTAAAAGAGGGTGGTAAAAAAAAAAAAAAAAAAAAAAAATCATTGCAATTTGAGGACAGAAACAAAACAACCTCAGATAAAAACAGAAACACAACCTAAGTATTAACAATCAATTATTTTTTATTTAATAAATGTATAAAAAGTAAGAACTCCCTATTTCTGGGCTTTCAATGCATCATCAAAAACAAACGTGTCCTTGGATAAATAAACAGGGAAAATCTGGTATATCTTTGATATAAACAACAACAACAACAGAAAAAAAACAAAAACAAAAACAAACAAAAAAAAAAAAACAGAAATTGCAAGACAACTTTTTATGTTTTACATGTTGTTAGAATATCCCCCTCAAAACAGTCCAAATTGGACTCAAAGGACACCATTATATTGCTCACGGTGTGCACACCAATCTGCCCTCTCTCAGCTAATACTGCCGCAGGCCTCATCTGAATAGAGATAATTGAAAATCAGACTTGTTTATCGGGCTAAATAGAATGACAGACACTCACAAAAGGAAGCAGAGTGAGCGAGCTTATAGAGCATTAGCATAATGTTCATGGCTGAGTGATTTCTGTTAGGCCTGAGAGGTAAACGTGAGAAGTTCACCTCAAAAGCTGCAACACGGCTTTGTTTTCAAGCTTTTCTCTTTAAACATCACACATTGGCATTTAAGTAAGGTTTGGGAAATAAACTATGTGCAATTACAAAAAAGAGGAAAGAAAAGTAAAACACACAGGATGGTACAAATGCTCAAGAGACATTTGGGAGACTGTCCAAGACTTTCATTATCTTTGATGCAAATGATCAGACCCCATAATTAGGCCTCTCATATTGCTCTCTTATTCCTTCCTCTGTTTTTTTTCTATCTTCTTGTGATCAACGAAGCACAGTGGGAAACAGAATCACGCCCCTCTTACCGAGATATGGCTCCAGCATGGCTGAACGCCAAGTCGTTCCTTTCAAAATAAACCTCTTTCTGATTAAAGCCCATTGAAACAGTCCCAAATGCTCAAGTAGAAATACCAAGTCCTAAGGAGCGGAAGGTGATATTTATTGTTTTGTCCATCGCTCGGTTACAAATAACTGCAGCTGTCTGATTCTGTCCACTAAATATTTATTTTTATTTATTTATTTTTTTTTTTGCAGCTCAGTTTTGCCAAATATTTCAATTTTTTTTCAAGATTTGGTCTCTTGTACCCAAAGTTTTTGTGTAATACCCTTTGCCCTCCACAGAAAAACTGAAATGTCAGTCCATACCTACAGTTGTGTAATTTATACCCATTTAGACAAACAATGATTTAGAATATCCTATCAAAGCAAAGGAAAACACAAATTATTATTATAATCCTTTGCAGTGGAGTCAACTGACCCAAAAGTCAGATAATGTGAGAAAATGGATCAATACTAGTACAAAACGGTCATTAAGTTTAATAAGAGATTATTTTGGAGTGCAGTAGCATAAACAAACAGCATGCTCTCTAAGACACTTTGTTCTGAGTTTAAGCACTAAATCTCAGAGGAGAATAAGGCTGTACAATGTTAAAAAAACCAATGGCTTTTTGCAATAATATCAGTTACAATATGTGTCATTTTCCTTTTCCTCTCCTAACTGTGCTTCTGTCACTCTGTGCCCTTTAGCGTTTTGGGAAATGTCCATTGTGTCCAGTGTGAACATCTGCTGTCATATCTAACTGATTAAATATTACATTAGCCTGTAAATGCACGTTCGAAACACGTGGAATATTTCAGCCAATAATTATTGCAGGCCTTACAGTCCTTTGGGAGAAAAATATTGCACTTATTGATATTCTGATGATAATAATTTTGTCCAGACGTAGTTAAGAGACATATGTTTTACTATATACATGTGGATAATCCTATAGTCCCTTAAATTTCTATTATATCAAAAAAGAACAACGAACAATGAACCTGCAGCATTTCTTTATCCTTTTTTTAATCATTGTCTGGAGATGCTCCAATAAATTGGACACACTTTAATGCACATTTTTGAAGTTAATAAGATATTGAACTAATAATGTTGGATTTGAATCTATGACCCCCTTCCAAGGAATCCACAGCCACACCCCCAAGATAAACCTCAAAAGGCTTGAGCAGTACATCCTGTTCAAAGTTTGATCAATCTAACTGTTAAATTAGACTAGCTTTACAGAAATATGGTTGCATGTGTTATCATGAACCATAAAGAAATGTGTATTAGCCAAAACTAGAATCAGAATGTCAGACCTAAAAGAAAACCAATAAGGTTCATTGGCCACAAAAAGTCTGATAAGTTAATCTCTACTTTTTGAGATGAAAAAATATCAGCAGAACCAACTTTTAACTAAAGATACACCATTATTGCCCAACATCACTCATTATCTGTTATCTAAAAGCTTTGACACAGTAAGGGAAACTTCACTATAAAGAAGAGGCCGGCCGAGGTTTGAACTGCCTGAGGACAGCCCTTAGAAGATACATAGCTGCCCTCGGCCTAACAAACTGCATCTTTACAAGAAAGAAAAGAAAAGGAATCATGACGTGAGGAAGGGGGTAGGGGTGGAAGTTTCTCTTTCTACATCCTGCAGCCTAACTGGAGATGATGGTGTGTTAGGATACATGACAGCAGTGGAAAATTGGAAACTTAGCGAGACACGACAGAGAAACGGATACAGAAATGGGAAAAAAAACCCAGCACATTTAACATGACAGCTACGGTATATTTTTGCTGCGCACTGGAGTTTATTTGCCTGAAAAACAGATGCTTCTACAAGAATATTTACCAAAAAAAGATACCAAATAAAAAAAAAGCCGATTGTGCTAGGGAACATTCCCTCGCTCTCGTCCTCCCTTATCTTCCACTGAAGCAAAAACTTCAGTTTCTCCTCAGTGCATCACTTGGAGTACAAGTTTCTGGGATCCTGATCTGATGAGCGCTATCTGCTAATGAACATTTGCATGTGCGACTCATTAGCATAATCAATGCCCCGGCCTCAACAGTGCCAAATAAAACTACACTACATGTTCCGCTTCATTTGTGGGCAATTTTAATTTAATTTAGAAAAAGGATAGAGGACATAAAAATGAGTTTCAAGGTCTGCGGGACACAAAACTGGGATTTTTTGTTCTAGGTTAGACTGTGAACATACAAAGTCATGTTTAGCATATTTTTTTTTTTTTTAAATGATGCACTGACAGGTGTGATAAGAAGGCCTTCCTGACCGGCAACATCTGGAGATATAAAAGGTTTTCATGCTGATTAAGAATCTCTGTCAGAATTTGGTAGAACCTAAATCACTCTTGCATGCAAGTCAAATTAATAACTAGTTCTTGCAAGACCTTTCAGCAGAGAACCTAGCGCCTCTTTGTCAAGGTTTGCATTTAATGCCATTTAGTTTATGAGCAAGAAATCCCACATGTATGGTGTGTAACCTGTATCTGATCGATGTCTCGAATTTAACCTGACTGCACCGGTCACGGCATCGTTTGACCTTCCTATGGTTAAATCATGTGTTCAAATGCATCATGCAGAGGATAATAGAGGAAGAACTAAAAGACACAGATTTTTATGTGCTGTATGCGTGCAGAAGGGGATTCCCTTCCTCCCTGTGCGATAGGTTAGAGGTAGGATTAGTCGCTGAACACTTGGATTCTACATGGAGGATTGCAACTCTCCGTCTCTGTTCTCATCCCTCACACGTAGAGGTAATTGGGTTAAAATGCCACTTTAATAAAAACAAACTGTTGAAGGAAGTGCTGCAGATGTGACAAATTCACAACAAAAGCCAACGATGTAAGCAAAGATCGTAAATCAAATGAAAAGCACATCTTTTCGAGGTAATATCCTGGCTCACTGCCCATGTGTCGTCGGCTGCAGCCATTGAGAGGTAAAAGTCAAGCTTCCCATTTCCCAAGCGAGATGGGATCATTAGAGGAAGGAGTGGAGGCAGGATCAGGGGATGGACAAAATGAAAGTGTTGAAAATACCTGTAAATAAAGGAAATATTTGTTTTTGAAGCACCTTGCAAAAGTATTCGAACCTTCTTAAATTATTTCCCATTATGCTTTTATGTGCTTGACAAACACAGAAAAACTGCATAACTGAAGGGGAAGGTAAATAATTGTAATTTTTATTTTTATGAACCTCAAAAATGTCATGCAAATGTGTTTAATACTTGAAATATGACCTGCTAGGAAGCTCTCCTTCCGATCTGGCAAAGCTTGAAGTATTTAAGGAAGAATGAGCAAAAAATTTACTCTATATGTATATGCCAAGGTGGCAGAGACAGTAGAAATATGCCACACTTTTCAGATCTTTCTAAGCATCAATACTTTGGAAGGCACTTTAATAAAAACTGAATCTAAGACAGTAAGATAAAATAAAAGTAGGAATGGCATGACCAGCTAAAAAATTAGCTTTTAATAATTTAATATTAAATTGCTTATTTAAAGGAGCAGTTTGTATTGTGTGACTACCAAATAATCTAAACTTTTGTGTCATTGCGATTCTTTAAACAAACACATGTGGATAAGGTAATTGACCAAGACAAATTGAGTAGCAGAGAGAAAGAAAAAAAAAAAAACTAAAAGGTGACAATGACAGAACTTAAACTCATTCGGGAATGAACTTAAACTCATTCCTGCTCCTCACTAGAGGAGCAGGAAAGTAAAAAAAAGAAAGAAAAAAAACAGGATTAAAGGTTGGGAAGGAGATTGGAAACCATAGACGAGGGTAATTTGGTTCCCACCATCCCTAATCTAATATGTGTAACTGTGACTGATTTTCTGTCCTAAACCGAGATGCCTAGATGGAGGGAAAGGGCACCAAACTTCTCCACTTGCCTGAGGGAGACGAACCTCAGAGGCAGAGGAGCTGAAGAGTAAGGGGAAAGGGAAAAAAGGGTAAAATAACGTGTCAGCTCTGAAGAAAAAGAGCGATAGAACCAATTCCAAAAATGGTGGGGGGATATTCCCAGAGCTTTTGTGTTATTGCCAACATGTTGGACAAAGCAAATATCTAACATGGTGCAGTAAATCCTCTGAAGGTATGAGCGCCTGTGTGCGTGTGTGCGCGTGTGTGCACTGGATGAAAGGAAGAGGACTCCACAGAGGAGCACCGATTCACAAATTCTTCACACCGCAGCAGGAACATGCTGACTGCAACGCAACAGAATATCAGTGTGTTATTCTGCAAGTGTGTGGAAGTCTAAGAGAGTCCTGCTTAGTGACTTCCACTGTGGCAGAGCTCAAGGTGGCTTTTTACTTTTTCACAGCTCACAGAGTGGAAAAAAATGCTTGGAAGAAAGGGAAAATTCTGCTATTAAGACATCTCAAATTTTTTCACCACAGGGCAATATTCAGTATGCTTTAGGAGACTAACACCTACCAAACTGGCACACACACACACACACACACACACACACACACATGCACAAATATGTAGACACACAGCTATAACCAAGGCTGTGTATTCCCCATTAGCTTATTGATTTGAGAGAGAAAAAGGATTTAGAGGAAGATCTCTCCATGGCTGACGGCTGCTGGCAAGGTCAGTGATGCAACAGCACTTAAAAAGGCACAAGTAGAGTTGTTTTTTTTCCTCAGACTACAATATTCAGCTGAAATCTTCAAATACACGCCAGTGTGTTGATGCATAAATTGAATTAATGTGCATTAAAATAAACTGTAAATGTTTACTACTGTCAGAGAGACCTTGAACGGTTTCACTTAGCCCGAGCGTTCTCTGAGTGCTTTATGAAAGGCAAAAGAAGGAAACGCAGGAAAGAAACTGCCCTCCAATATATTTTAGAGGCGTTACCTTAGAGTCTAATTTACAAGAGATAAAAAAGGGGGAATTTCAAAGACAACAGAAGGTCCCTCAGCATAAGACAGTCAGCTGAAGACAAGCAAGGACACCGCCCCCCTCCCCAAAAAAACATATTTGCAGAGTCAAAGAAAAGTTTAGATTTCCTAATATTTTCGCAGCTCATCAAAACAATGTTTTTCTGTTCTGAAAAATAAAAAAAAATATCATATTTTGTTTCTAATTTGACAATATTTAAATAAATCTAAAAGGTTTAACTTTTTTCTCTGGTGAATAAGTTATTTACTTTAAACTGCACCAAAAATGATTGTTACTTTTAGTTAAAAAAAAATTATTTGACCACAAAGTATACATCTGTTTAATTACACACACCAATTATTCAGCGCTGGCAAAATGAAGCCTGTGTACAAAGCAAGGTTGTCTTTTATTTTTGCACAATTTTAAAAAATACCTTTGAGTTATTTCAAATAATTTAATTAAAAATAATGATAATTATGAAATGTTGTGTAGGTATAACAAAACAAACAGATAGAAAAACCTTGAAAGACAACAATCTTGATTTGTTAAAGCACTGCTTATTCAGCCAAAAGGCCATGATTGCTACTGTAGAACAACATTTTCAACATTAAGGACAGCAAAAGAGAAATAATCTGCCTTGAAAAATTGGCATTCTGCTTTCTTTCTTAAAGTAAATATTCCATTAATTTTTGTCACCTAAGCATTAAGATTGCTTGGCTGATCTAAACAAACTCTACATTGTTCTTAGGTACAGCAAATATGGTTTTTGTTGGAGCCAACGCCCTCACTACTCTGCTAATGGGAGTGTGCAAAAAGTAAACCAAACAGAGCTTCAGTAACAAGGTGGGGCCAGAAAACACAGGTTTGCTTCTGCAGCACATCCCATGATGGGATGGGACTAAGATCTGGTGTGGACAGAATCTTTTTCTATGTTAGTTTTATCTTCTACATTATATAAAATATTTAACTGATTCGTCACACAAACAGCAAAGTCTAATTTGTGTTAAATGTGGGATAAACAATAATAAATGATAGCCAATCAGAGATAGCTGTTTTTTTGTTTTTTTTTTTTTCTTTTTGTAAGAGCAGAAACATGTTTCTGTTTTGACAATATGACCTACAGATGCCCGAACACAACGCTGTCCCTCCTTTGTGCGTTTCCCTCCTCAACGTCCCATCAAATCGACCAAATCAGGCCACATCTCAAACTTCCCCGACAGACAAGCGCACTCCCATCTCACTCATCCTCAAGTGGTGAAAATCCACCCTATTCCTAATCCACGCTGGCAGATGATGGCCCTATCTCTAATGCAGCCCTCGCAAGTTGTCCCTCACAGCCCCTCTTTCCATCCCACAATGCCTTTGCGTGTCAAATCGCAGCGTCGTCCAACCGTAGTCCTTTGAAGAGCAGAGAAACGGCAGCATTTAGGCATTTGCTGTGAATAATGTGGAGGCGCATCTGAGGAAGAGTGTTTAAAAGTGTGTGTGTGTGTGTGTGTGTGTGTGGTAAAATGTGGTGAATATTTAGTGTGTAGCCATGCGTGGCTCCTAGATAAGGCCTGTTACGGGGCCCTTAGAGGGACAAGCAGAGCAGGAGGAGGAACATCTGAAAAGGCATGTTCCTCAGTGGTAATCTGCAGAGCCCTTTATTCACACAGCCAGCTTTCGTTTGGATCATTCTCCGCTTGCCCCTTTTTTTTCTTCTTACCCTCTTTTTTTTTGTTTTTTTACCTCATCCTTCTGTCACTCACACACAGACAAAACACGTCCACATTCTTGTAGCTCTGGCATTCACTTTTTTTTTTGTCCAAGGGGACAGCACTCTGTGATGTCAGTCTGTTTGCAATGCCTTCCAAAACTATTCGCACCCCTTAAACTTGTCTACATTTTGACACAATCCTCAGTGTATTGGAACAGAATCTGTGTGACAGATCAACACAAGGCACTGAGCTGTTCGTAGAGTCTTCTTCCACCTGTTAATAGCTTGTAAGCATTTCTGTGGCGCTCTCTGAACATGGCTTTCTTCTTACACCTCTGATATAAAGGCAACATTTTAGTCCACAATCCTGCTTTAAACTGCTAGCTACTTTGTCCCTGACATGTCTTCGGAATAACATGATGCTGTTAGTTTATTAACCTTCAATACTCTTTATTTAGGAGTATCAGAGTAGAGAAGGGTGGCCTAGGCCAAACTTTTTAGATTTGCAATAAAATGTTTTACCATTTTCCTTCTACTTCACAAACATATTATAATGTGTGTTGGTTTATCAGGCAAAAACCATAATAAAATAAACCAAAGTTTGTGGTTGCAACATAACACAATACTTTCCCAAAAGACTTTTAATTAAAATATTATGCAGGTTGCAAAATTATTGCTTTGTGTTTTGGGCTGTTATGCAGAAAACGTCACATGCAAATCTCTAACAATAGCCCTGTTCCTAATAAGTACTGCATATATATGTTTCAAAATGATAAGACATGTTGAACTGACTCTATTGGTTGTTTTAATCAATTTAATGGAGTCGTTGGGGATGTAAAAACAGCAATAAAGCAAACAGAGGAAATCACTCACCTAGATGATGGAGGTGCAACCCAATCGGCAGCGACAAAGACATAGAGGAAGAGGGAAAGGCCATAATTATAATGCGATCAGCACTATGATTTTACTGTAATTACTCTTATATTCCATAACATTTGCATAAATTCACTCCCATGTAAAAACATGCAATTCATTAATTTTACATGCCTGCATTTACAAGAGGCATTTTGGATTTAATTACATATATATTCCCGGGACTGTTTTCCAGCTCTGGTGACAATTTATAATGTGGTTCTGAGTGTGTGTGCATGTGTGTGTGTGTGCGTGTGTGTTTGTTAGAGAGATGTAGTACTTAAGTGCTTGTTGGATCATTAGCGCTTTTGAGATTCACAGTAGATTTCACAGCCTTATAATGGTTGTGTTTGCACACGATGTAGCAAAAGAGGCAGAAGCGGGAGAGAATTAGGGATATTACTGCAGGGATAGAGGGATAAACTGGGAAATGCACAAACACATATAAACAAACTTACAATGCCTCCAAAAAGTATTCACACCTCTAGAGGCCATGAAGTTTTGTCACTTCATAGGCTCAAAGATTTTTGCATTTTATATTTTCATTCACAAAAAAAAAAAAAAAAAAAACCTCCTAAAAAGCAGGAAGGTTAGCTGTGCATGGGTATTGGGCCATATTTTCTAGTAAGCCTCTACATATTTAATAAAGACACGTAACCTGTGCAGAATTTAATCTCAGAATAAATACAGCAATTCTGTCAAGGCCATAAGAGGTCTGTTAGAGATAACTAGGGCAAAAAAAAAAAAAAAAAAAAAAAAACTACTAGAAGATCTAGAAACACAGCAGGCAGGTCAGGGATACGGTTGTGGAGAAGTTTTAACCAGGGTTAGTTAATAAAACAACCTCCCAAACTGTGAGCGTCCCACAGAGGACTACTCAATAAAACATTGCAGAATGAACGACTACGGGAAAATTATAGGGCTACCAACACATGGTGTCTCAAATAACCTGAAAGGCCAAACAAGGAGAGTGAAAGAGAGAAGCAGAAAGTCAATGTTGAAAAAGATCTATAAGAAGTGCAGTTTAAAGTTTACCAAAAGTCTTGATGGGAAAGCAGCAAGCAGCTAGAAGATGGTGGTAAAAAAAAAAAAAAAGTTACTTTTGAGCCTACATGCATTAAGATAAAGGAACAATCAAAACTCATCGTCTGATAAATGAAACCTGATGGTGGCAGCATCATGATGTGGGGATGCTGTTCTTTACAAGGGGCAGGGAAGCTGGCAAGAGATGATGGAAAGACTTAATACTGGAAAAAAAAAAAAAAAAAAAAACTTGGAGTTTTCTGAAGAAGACGTCAGACTTTGGTGGAGGTTCACCTTCCAGCAGAACAATGAGCCGGTGTGGAAAAGTTCAGATAAAAACATATTCATGTGTTGGAACGGCCCAATCTAAGTCTAGTCTTAAACTCAACCGAGGATCTGACCTGATAACAGCTGCTCAAACCCACTCCCAATCAAATCTGACTAATCTAGAACAACTTTGTAAAGAGGAAGGGGCAAAAGTTTCATTCCCCAGATGTTCAAAAAGCGCACACACCCTGGATTTGCTGCTCAATCTTCAGGGATGTGCATACAAATACATTCCACACACACATTTCTTAATGGTTCTTGTTCAAAACTGATAAAACAATCCCTAATCTTCCAATATCTAATAACACTATAGTTATCATACAAAATCACAATAAAACACATTGAAGTTTGTACTGTAATCTGGAAGGAAAAAAAAGGGGCAAAAGGAAGTGAAGAAATGAAAGGGATGTTTTCTGGCTTGCTGATTGGCTGCTGTAATGACAAGACACTAATTTGAGCCAATCGTGTGACAGAAGTCGTCCATCACTACCTCGGCTCAGGACGTATGAGCCTATACATCCCTCTTCAGTGTCATCCCTAACAACAGAGCTTTTTCGACTCTGTCTCTTCGCTCCACACCTCCTCTCCTCTTCCTCTTTTCAGCCTCCCTCTTCTCATTTTAATTACCCAGAATGATGGCGAGGAGCCTTCGCGAGAAATTAGAAAAGGAAAATGAAGAGCACTGAGGCAGGCAGGCAACAGAAGGGGGGAGGGATGGCGTGAAAAGGTAAAGAATGGAAGGAGGGAGGAGACTTGCAGCTCGAGATGGGATGATAAACAGTCTAACCCTTTAAGTGAATTAGAATCGGAGAAGGGGAAGGGTTTAAAATGGATGAGGAAGGAAGGGTGATTTTTATCATGAGGCGGGCAGAAGAAGAAGAAGAAAAAAAAAAAAGACCAAGAGGTCAATGAGGTTAAAGTCGGACGTGTCAGCTAATGTAATATTCAGGATATTTCTTTAACAGCTTTAAGGAACAACAGAATGCATTTTAGCATTTAATTAAATTCTTTTTTTTTTTTCTTTTTTTTTCCGCACGTCTTGCAGGGATTTACTAACAAGTCCTTTGTCTTCTTCGGGCTGTCTGTGAGCGAATGTGTTCCACCGAGCCTCTCTGCTAGCCTCTGGATTTCTATCGGTGCATCTGTGTTGTAGCCAAGCGTGTAACTCGCACGCATGCACGCACACGGACAGGCAGCGGCAGGAAGGAAGCAAAGCAGCAGAAAGGGGAATGGGGACATGATTTCTAAAGCGCTGAAATGAAATCCTCCAGAGTTGAGATCACAGACATGCTAAAAAAGGGAAGAGATGAAAGCGAAGTCGCTTTCTTTTTGAGCTTTTCTAACACACAAAACATCTTTTTTTGGAAGGTAAAAACTCCACCATCAGCGTTTGAAAGCTCCCCCCCGAATCATACTTTTTTCTTCCTTTTCTTGGTCCTAGCATTCTTGTGCTGGAAAACGCTTCGCCACTTTCATCCCCCCTAAAGACATTTTAATAATTCTCTCACTTGGCATTCTCCTTTTTTCCCCTCATCATTTTCTTCAACCAGGCTGCCTGCTTCCTTCCTTCTCTCCCCTGCAGTTTAAATATTTTGCCTTTTTAAGTGCAAGGACATATTCTCTTTTTCCACTGCCTCTGATTTTCCTTCAACCTACCGTCCCATTTCTTTTTTCTTTTTTTTTTTTTCTGGAGAAAGTGAGTGACATAATACAGCTGAGAAAAGGAGAAAGATAATGAATGTTAAACGGAGGCAAAAAAAAAATAAAAAGCTTAAGTGTAACATTGTAAGCTGCAGGACAGCGAGATCAAACAGGGCCACGGCAAAAAAAGAAAAAGAAAAAACTGAAGGTGAGAGACGTCTGACAGCGTTTGATGGAAGGAATGAAAGGAAGATAGAGAGATAAGAAAGACAAAAAAGGGACAAAGAAAAACAAAGAGGTCAGAGGAAAGAATAAAGAAGCAAAAAATGCAAACAAAAATCTCCTATAACCTGGTTACAGGCCTGCAAACAACAGTCGATGTCTTTCATTTATTGACTCATTCGACTCAGTGTGATGTTTGATGAAAGCCGTTTCCCCAGAGAGAAAACAGGAGAACCAATCAGTGCTCTTTGAAGGCAATAAGAATGGAGGAATCATCCTCCTAAAATGGTCAAATAGCCTGTAAGGACAACAAGAAGTGCCATTTATTAAAAAAAAAAAAAAAAAAAAACTGTAAATTTATTTAATTCCTTTATTTTGATTCTTCAAAAGTCCTCTTTAGTACGGACAAAGATTCCACGTATTATTGTTTGAATGTGGCGAAACATACAAACTCAAGTGCAGCCTTTATATTGTTCAACTTATTTTCTCATTTATAGACAAACCCGGTTTACTATAGAGTTGTTTTAATATTTGTTTTTAGTACTTTTTACATTTGCTGATGATGTTTTTGGTATTTTTCTGTTTAAATACTGTTCTATTATTTTTTTTTCTTAGACTGATAATCTAACCAGTTTTTCTGTTTTTTTGTTGTTGTTTTAGATCAAGATTACACGAAAATGTTTTTATATTTGAACTACCGTAATAATGAGAGAAGGGATTTTTTTATTAATTTAATGAGATGTTTTCATACATCTCCTTATTATGCAATGCATAACTTTGGTCAAACATGCTGGATTTCCTTTAACAAGCTTCTCAACTTCCTGGAATTTTGTCCCATTCCTCACATGAAACTTTTCAGTTCTGCTGACAGAAATCCTGTGGGACTGAGGTCAGAGCTTTATGGTGGTCACTCTTAATCATCCACTTTGCTGTACCTTAGCAACTTTGTAACTAGTTTGCTGGTATATTTAGTGTCATTGGGAGACCAATCGTGCCCAAGCTTTAACCTCCTGGCTGATATCTTGATACAATGTCTCAGTATTTCCAAACAATACTCTTACTTTTGGAAGGCATACTTTTTGTGAAATGCACCAGTGTCCTCTAATTTATCTAAGACAGGGACAGTTATGCCAGATTTGATGTCAGACAGTGAAAAAGTAATGAGGCATTTAAAAAAGTACGTAAACATTTACTTTATCTGCAGCCACCATGGAGTCAACACTTTAAAAATGTTTGAGTTTTTTGCCAGATGGACATTTGCCAGAGCCATCAGGTTAAATCTGTGTGATTTCAATCAACAGCTGATTTCTTGGTGTATCTCTAGTCATAAAATAGAACATTTTAAAGAAGAATAGGGGAAAAAAAACTAAGTTTCCCCCCCAAAAAAGGGATAGTAGGCACACTATTGTTTTTCGTTCTGAAAGCATTCAAATCAAGGTTGTTGTTGACTATGTCAAACTAAATAATAGAGCGAAAACAAAATGGCAATTCAATCCGATTATCATACTAAAGAAACAGAGAGCGAAGTTTCAATTATTTAATTTAGAGCATCAATAGGGATTAAGAGGCGAAAAATTGCAGACAAGAATTCAAAGGCTGAGAGGGAAAAAAAACAAACAGGAAGAGACAAAGAAGAAAAGAAAAATGGTAATCAAGAGAGTATAAAAGGCACAGCAAGACAGTATGAAGGAATTAAGGTTGCGAATTTATTTGCAGACTGCAGCGCGTTGGTTGTTCTGTCTGAACACAGCTGGAAACGCAGCGGATTGGCGTCCTTCATTATGCAGCCGAGGCACGGCTGACTGAGGGAGCAGCCTGTTTATACAGCTAAACCAAAATGCAAAGTCGGCTCCAGTCCCTCCACCTGACATGCATGCAGCCGCACACACAAAGATTAAAGCACTTAACTCATAAGCTTTCATTTACAAATGAACCTTCACAAACCCCCTCACAGCAAAGCTACGCATCCAGCTAAACCACTGTCACAGCTCCACGTTTTTACAGATAAGCAGGTTAACTGTTTTACTGAGGTTAATGTAAGCAGAAATACGGTGTGCTGTGTTTACCTCTGATAAATACACACACTTTTAGACGAAACGCAAATGCACACACACACACATATACACACACCCGCGCGCACAAATAAAAAAAAAAATAAAAATACACAACCACATCCAGACTCGCAGAATTAAATGTGACAGCAAAGACTGCCGAAACATCAACGATATGTTTTCTTTCATTCTTTGTTCATTAATTAAAGGAGAAAGGGAAGGGCCGAACAAGGCAGCTGAGGCATAAAAGAAAAACACTGCGTGTCGGAAACTAGACGCAGAGCTATACAGCAAAGAAGAGGTCGGACATCATTAAGAAGGATAAACACAACAAACTGCCAACCGCGCATCACAGTTTCTTCTCATAAAGCTGATCACAGTAAATATGTGCATGTCTGAGCCTGTGCTGCCTCTTCTTTGGCAGCTGCAGATTTTTCTTTTTTTTTTTTTTTTTTTTTTACTTTAAATTTACGGATCATTTCCCAAAGAGTTTAAGAAGACCACACTCACAGGAACACGCGCTTGCTTGCTGCTTGTTGTGCACAGGCATGAAGGAGAACATGCGACGTGAAGCATGTCTGCACCGTGGTGAGTTCAGGCCATCTTTCAAACAATCAAAGCATGCAAACCTAACAAGTGATAAAAATCAAGGCTTTAATTACTCTAAAGAACAAATGACAAACATGACAATCACACAGCAGAATAGAAAGATTTTGTTGTGACACAAAAAGTTTCAAAATAAGGCATCCATGGTAGGACCTAAATTATTTGTCCTTTTTTTTCCCCCTCCACTTTAAACGAACAGAAGGAAGTAAAGATGAAACAACGCAATGAAGAATGAAACGATGTAAGGAAGGAAATTCAAATATTTTTTTTCCAAACCCATATTTTCTCTACAGTTATGCAAACCTTTAAAAGACTCAAAACAAAATCCATATGTTTTCTAGACTGCGTAGGAACATTTTAATGAAGCTGGAGGTTCAGAGTTTTGTGATAAAACTTAAGTTATTAAAAGTTGAGAAAACAGGAAAAAGTCTGGTAGAAAAAAAAAATAAAAACACAACCAACGGGCATTCAAAAAACAGTGGCAATAGTCAGTGGTTGAATGTATATTTGACAGTAAATTGTGTCAATATCTGGAGGAAGAACAATCTACCTGATTACTGTGATGACTACAGGGTGGCCATAATATCATTTCTGTTTTGTGGAGCCCCCACCACTAGAGGGTCTAGTTTGTTTCAGCTTTCTCTACCAGGCTGGACAGTGTAATGAACGCCATGAGACACACCTGGGGCCTGTCTGCTCCTTGCCCTTTAAAAGCTGCTCTTACCTGCTCTTCAGGGAGAGGGGGTCATCCTCTGGTCACCCCTGAGTTTTGGCTCTAGCTAAGGGATTTTACGTCATATCTATCTCCAAACATTCAGGCATCCTTGCTTCAAATATATAATGCTATGAAATTGAATTTCATACATTGATATTTTTTTTCTTCCTAATTTATTGAGATGCACTTTTTCATGCTGAAAAACATAAAATTTGAAAGTGAAGGTGGGCATTTACCAGACTTCATGGCAACATTTACGTGTAAACAAATACTCTGTGCCATGCATCCTTTGCAGATCTAAATGAATAAAACCCTATAGATAAAAGTAAAATACAACTGAAAATGCAACAAAACAGATTTATAAACACAGGAAAACACATCAGCTGAAATCACTTCTTTTTCTTCCAATGGATGTTTTTTTTTTCTTCAAAAATAACTTTCTGCTTTGTTTACATATCCTAATCCCTTAGATATCACAGGCTGTGTGGTTGTGGTTTAGTGCGTCTGTGCTGGCGGATGCTTCTAATGAGCGATCCTTCCCTTCCAGCGCTCCCAGTATCAAACGTCTCCTTCCACTCCACTCGTTTACCCGGGGACTGATTCTCTATGAAGTCAAAGCTCCTGCTTGTTCCAGCGCTGCGGCTTCAAACGCCCGATGTGCCTTTTGGGGCTACTCGCATATCTGCTCTCTTCCTTTTTCCTCTCCCCCTCTCTTCCTCCTTTTCTCTAGTTTTTGTTCCTCTTTTCAAGTCTTCCCAGGCGTCTTTGTTTTCTCTCCCCCCCAATTCTTCTTTCAAGTCAAGACAGGTGGGAGCAAACAGGCTGGCAGTTTTCCTCTCCTTTTTATCCTCTTTCTTGTTTTCTCTCTGTGGTTGCTCTCCCTCCATCTCACCCTTTCTATCTCTCTGTTTCACCAAATTGAGCTGGGAAAAGTCCTTGATCTACCATTTTCAAGGAGGGAAGTCAACTTTGGTATTTTTATTTTTATTTATTTTTTTAACACACATACACAAAAACAAATCCTTGTGGTTGTGGCCTGGTGCACATACAGTTTCTCAAAAGTTCATAGAATGTGCTTGTTTTATAACAAATTATCAAAATTATCTTTTAAATTAAAATGTCCCATTTGTTTTGTGCAATTTATGTGAAAAAAATAAATCCATTAGAGGGGGGAACATTTTAAAAATAAAATAGGTGCGAAAATTCAGTTGCACATAAACTAAATATGGCTGCATTGCTAAGGTAAAGCCATAGCTTGGAGACAGGTTACAGAGAATGATAAGGAGCATCTATAGGAGGAAGGTGTCAGTCCAGAGAAAGGTACAACGTTTTCCACAGCATTAGTTATAAACACAATGGCAGAGTAAGCACAGTTAACAGTAACAAGAAAACATGTCGTAGTGCAAAAAACAATTTCTTCAGAATTATTAAAAACCCTGGTTAGGGAGGCTACCTAAAGGCAAACAAAAACATTGGAAGTGCTGCTGCTGTATTCGTATTCTAAGAACATACATATAGACATATATCTTTTATTTTGAAGTAAACATTTAGATGAGGCAAAAGTACCCCAATGTTTTAAGGCAGCATGCGTTATAGTCTGAAGAAACCAAATAATTGAAAGATTTGGGCCGCAAATCTGAAACGTATGAATGACAGAAACAACTTTAAATACTTGTTTTGTTCTAGTTTGTTGGGTGATGAATTCTAACACGATTTACTGATGATACAATTTAGGATAATTAAATTATGCAGCAAAGCAGGTAACGTTGATTTAATATATGTTCAGCTAAAACTTTATGTGTGCAAAGTTTGTCTAATGAGAAATGTCAATATATGTGAATTGTCTTCAACTCTATGAGAACAAATGGACTAAATTGCTATCTTGCAAAAAATACATTATCGGCAGCGTTTGTACATGTTTGGTGAGAAAAATTAAACAACTCAAGAGTTTTTATGAAAAATGATGCAGCAGCCTGCATCACAGCTATAAACAATAAAGATATTTTTAGCTTTTTTTGTTGTTCTAGGGAGATTCTGAAACTGCTGGAAGTAAAAACTATGGTTTTGTGATGAAAGATTAAAGAGTGAGAGAAAAATGTTACTGGTGTCAGAAAACAAGAGGCATCAGTTGCTCTGGGAGAATCCTCAGCCACGTTCAAAAAGACTTACTGTGAGGAGTTGTTAATGACAAACAAACATGGCCACCTACATGTACAGTACAGGTGTTTCAGAGCATCTGGTGAAATCTCTGTCTTTCATCTGGACAGAGATGTATTTTAAACAATAACTGTGTAAAAAAAAAAAAAATCAGTAAACATGTCATGGAAGAACCAATAAGGGGCAAAAGTAAAAGACTAATGATAACCCAGTAAAATTGAAATAATAATAAAAAAAACAAGCAAAATACAATATCCACATATCATGACAACCTGCCAGAGTTGTAGTCAGAGTTGATAGGAAGATGAAGATAAATAAAGGAAAATTTTGGAAGAAAGTATTGGAAAAAGTAGCAAAAGACAAAACTACAGCCAAAATTCACAACCTCAAACCCACAGTCTATCGTGTGTTCAAGTGGTATAATTAAAGTACAGACCTCAGTCCAATTGAGAACCTGTGACAAGACTTGACAACTGATGCTCACAGACACTTTTCATCTAATCTGACTGAGCTTGAGCTATTTCACTTACAATTATTTGTAAATATGTCTATCTCTAAACTGAAGCAAAAGATGGGATCTACAAAGTACTTTGTATTTAACATAAATACTATGAACTGTAGCTGACTGTTGAACCGCCTGGTTCCTGAAACGTGCTATATGGATAAACATCCACTGTGGTGCACTTTTACTTTCCACATGCACACACACATAAATTAAAAGCAAAGAATATTTCCAAGTTCAGACAAAGAGCAAAGTATTGCAGCAGAGTTCATCAACTCTTTGTAGGACTACAAAGACTCAGGAAAAGCTTTTAAAGTTCCCTTTTAAAGCGAGACTAAAAACAGGGGCTGATGAATAAATAAATTCAGGGTTTTTTTTTTTTTTCTTTCTCCCAGATTTCTATTTTCCATGCTAAAGCCGAGAAGGTCTTTTAAGAAAAATTCTATTTAAGCCATGAAGGAGAAACTCTAATTCGGGCCGCATTTAATAATAAAACAATCTAAAGAATGCTATAATTGAACAGTGAGTGGTCAAAGAGCAGAATCGGCCCTCAAGGAGGACCGAGTTAATTTATGGGTAAAAATCCTATTACTATGTGTCTGCTGGTACAAAGCCATCAGAAATAAACAGAGGGGAGAAAGCTCAGTTTTAAATGAAATACAGTGTATTAGCGGGAGAAGGTTTTCCCTTCCATTTTTTTTATCACTCCCTTCCTAAAATCATCCCAATTACAAAGCTAATTTTAGCCTCCAGTTTGACTGTGTGTATTTTTTTTTTTACCTTTCCGCTATATGAGGCTCAACAAAGAGGCTTAGTATAACAGGCAGAGGTCTGACTTCCTCACAAGTCACAGCAAAGAGTTTTCATGTTTGTGTGTGTGAAATACAATGAAAAAGAGCAAGAGATGTAACAGCGTGCTCTCCAAAAAAAAAAAAAAAAAAAAAAAAAAAAAAAAAAAAAAAAATGTGTGAGAGACGTGAAGACGACAGCTTGCATGAAAATCCCCACATTTGCGACTGAGCGCGCGAATGTGAGCCCGGTGCATTATGTTGTGGCATGTTTCAGAGCGTACACAACTGCCAAAATGTCATTCCAGTAACACAACGATCATCAAAGCCCGCTCTATCTATCCTAAAGACCATCTAGTGATATTCATAAAGAGCATAGCAGATAACAGCCTTGTCATGTTAGCTTCTCTATAATCCAGACGCGTCGGCTTTCATCTCAACCAGTTTGCAGGCGTGCGTGCGTGTGCATGTGTGTATGTGTGTGTGTGTGTGTGTGAAAGCTACAGAGAGAGGATGATCATATATGCTCCTGTTGTTAGGGGCTTTTTCTTAGAGATCAGAGTAATGTCAAATAACTGTGTACTGGCAGGTGACAACACAGCACATTCTCCAGATTATCATCTCTGAAACCGGTTCACATGTTTACACACTTTCCAAGCAAGCACACCTAGAGCCATCGAGCGTACACACACATCCACAGGAGTGTATAGTACGCGCAAACACACTGAGTGTTTCCCTCCAGACAGATGTAGTAAAGTCATTCGAGGTATTTGAGCTGTTGTAAGCACAGCCAGCAACAGCCTCAGTCTAATCACCTCTGGGACGCCAACATCACGCCAGCAGCAAAACTAGGTGTGTGTGTGAGAGAGTGTGTGTGAGAGAGGGTGCGTGTTTCCACACAAGAAAACACAGCACTCTTGGTATTTCTGTGGTAGTACAGCCAGGCCAGTGTCTGTCTTTTAAAAAAAAAAAAAAAAGTTGTCCAGACTTTAACCCAATGACATTCTCAAAGTTTAAGAGCTTTGTTTCATGATTGTTTTTAAGCTTTCACAAGAATGTTTATCTAATCTGTTTTTAAGCAAATTAAATCTAGCTCAGTTAGGCTAAAGTGTGAAGATTCAACTTGATTTCTTAAAACCATCGAAGTGTTTTACCTAACGATCTCCCTAATTGTTTTAGTATGGGATTTTGGGTTAGGAATGCAAAATTCAGCACAGCCACATGCATTATTAATAGGGATGTGCTTAGAATTTGTCTTATGTCCTTAATCAACCGATTTCCACCTTGATTTGGCCTGGCCAGAACTGTGCTGCTTGAAAATTCATAACCGGTATGTCAGCTTAGGACCTAAGCCCTACAAGGCGGCAACACTCTTTGGTGTTTCCTGTTGCTGGTTTTGCTTATTCAGGCTGCTTGAGCGCGAGAAGAGCAAGACTTTCAGCATAATTGTTCCTATGTTCGTCTCATGTCGAATATTATGTTCTGTCAAATATTTTTGTGTACACCAAAAATTAAGGATTTATCCTTCCAGATCCATTGGGTTTTAAAGGGATGGTACTTGCATCGACATGTACAAACTTCTGGAAAGACCTCCAACAAAATGTCTGCAGAGAACCATTGCATCACAATAAATATGAGGTTTCTTTTAAAGACTTCTCTGCAACAAGGAAAGAAAATAGAGAACATAAAGAGGAACTTCATCAATAAGAAATAAGAGGAAGAAGCAACCGAACAGCAGCCTGATTTCCCAAGAGCTCTTTGGTAGGTGTTGAAACCAAGATGAAGTAGATATCCCTCTCTCCTCCAAAAGGAAAAAAAAAAGTCACATGGCTACTATTTTAGTGCATTGTATCTGTCTTGTTATAATTGCATATTTGCTGCTCTACGGTCACATTTGTGCAGCATTTTTTCATAAGAGATGATCAGAAGGAGCATCCAGCACAGCCCAATCAATAGCTGGTTACTGTGGCCTAATGTCTTTCACTGAGTGATTCCCTGAGAGAGCTGACACACATACACACACACACACTTAGTATGTCTTTCTATCTTCATAGGGGCTTTGCATTGACTTCCATTCATTCTTCCTTCAATTCTATAGAATAACCCTGACACTTACCTTAAACCTAACATTACCAGGTCACAGCTAACCCTAAATCTAAGCTAAACTCAATCCACACTGTAGGCCTAAACCTAACCCTTAAGACCAAAAACAAAATTTCTTCTTATGGAGCCCAGACTTTGTGCCCCAAAAGAAGCAGTGGGGTCTCTTAACATGGTATTTGTTGGAAAAGTAGGCCTTACAATGTATCAAATGTAAGGCAACACACACACAACTTTTCATTTGAAAACATTGTTTCTACCATACAAGGTCAGTTCACTCTTTCCTGCCCAAAAAAGTTTATTTGGGCTCCATATTAGCACTAGAGCTCTTCACTTATATACACATCCTGTCCCTTTTATTCTTTTTCCCCTTCTATGGTTTATTAAACTTCATTTTTGTACGCTGTGAGTGCTTCTAAAACATAGTCACATTTCTTATTTGTGAACACAACCTTGGCCAATAAATTACTTACTCTGATTCTCTCCATGTCTTTTTGACACTTTATCACAGTTACCTATGAAATCCTTGTATTCCTCCACTTAATGTTGTTCGGTTCAGTTCATCGCAACTTAATTGGTTATTAAATCCATTCAAGAACTAAGTTTCGGATGTTCTCAAAGGGCAGAGTGACTTTCTAAACTCCCTAAAGTCAAAAGTTAAGATTAAACACTTTGTTTAGAAATAGAAATTATTCATCACTTCATATTAGAAAACACTTCCTTTCTGCAACCTTTTTGGCCTTTGTTGGACTGCGGGGATCTGCTTTTTACATATGCAAATACCTAAAGAAACTGGCTACTGACTAATGTGCTTTGCATTTTAAGTGTTTAAATTCTACTTTTTGCAAAGGCTTTCTTTAAACATACAGTAATATGTCGAAATGGACTTGAAGTTGTCAGCACTGGCTACTTTTGGAAAGGTTCAGGATTGAGCAGGGGCATCCACTCAAAGTGAAACTAAAATATTCTTTTGATCTGTTAGTTATTTAACACAATAATAATAATAATAATAATAAAAAAAAAAAACTAATGTGGCATTCAAACAGAGGCCATCTACATTTGCTCCTTTTACTTTATCAATGAAAAGCTCACAGAGCAAAACTCCTCTCTATGTTGCAGCTCAGATACAGCTTCAGAATTAAATTACCAGTACTGCTTAGAGCTGAGCGGGACTGAGTTCAGGCTTAAAAAATACCAGGTGACGTACAGTATATCATTTTGTTATTAATAAGTCATTATGGCATACCAGGTTTTCCATTCATCAAAACATGTTTTCCCTGCAGCAGAAAACAGAAATAATCAAAAAAAAAAATGCAGCTAATGTTCTCTCAGTGATTTAAAAGCATGAAAAAACATCAGATCAATATTAAATTAAACTTTCATTCTTTGTCTGGAGCTGACAGACAGCTAAACATGTGAGTATGTAGAATCAGCATCAATTTGAAGGATGGAGCTATGATTAAATTATCCTGATTAAAGTGTAAATGTTGATATTCCCACATCGATAGTTGCTCTACATGACGTTTCCCTAGATGTGCAAAACTTCACTAGTTGTAGAAAGAAAGTGGATTTGCAGAGAATGAGGGCTGAGAAGAGATGGAGCTAAAATGTTGTCACTTCAAGCTTTACTTCTAGATTTTCCTCATGGAAATGAACAGAATTCCTGCTATTACCATACAAATACGGTAAAATTCTGGCAACAACAGCTGCCGGTATTTTACCGTAAATTAAAGATGTCTGTTTTTTTTTATTATTACAGTGTACAATAAGGTCAAAGGGCAGGCCGTCAATTCTTACAAGTTGTCAGTGATCAATGCATAATCACACGAGAGAGCAGCATCGACACAAGGCAGTCAGCCTTTTCAAGCGGAGATAGAGTCAGTTTTAAACCTATAACAGCAGACAGTGAGCAGCAGAGTTGCTCTGACTAGACTTTTATTTCTTCAAAGTAACAAAGTGAGAATGTATCTCCTGCAGCTGTCTAACAGGAGTCACTGAAAGAGGAAGACTCATGGCAGAAAGACATATTCCACTAGGTTTTCCAGAGTAATTATCACAGATATGCTGAGACTAGCTACATCGAGGAACACTAAAGGTTGCTTTAAGAGGGCATTAAATGCCTGCAGGGTAGAGTGATTTAGGACACGCAAGTGATAAAGTAGTGGACAGTTTTCCTCTCGCATATTATCACTTTTAATCAAATCTACAAGTGATTCTGTGCCACTGTAAGTGACCTTTTATTACCAGCTGAATGCACTCTGCTGCCCTTCCCTTGCAGCTCCGACTAGCCTTGTACTTAGTGATGCACTTGTGGGCTTGCAAAAAGACAGAAAATAGGCCCACTCAAAACACACACAAACAGTTGTATTTGTCCTTCCCCTTCTGCACGCACACACACACACACACACACACCCTCCACCAACAGCACAGCATCCCTCTATTTACGCCTTTGTTTTGCCAGTTCTATGTTCTCCCTGGCTGAAGGTTTGAAAGTGATTACCAATGCAGTCCACTTCATTAGCATGAGAACAAAAAAACAGTGTGGAGAACACATTATCACTTCACAGAGCGAGAGAGACCAAGAGCTGTCTTCCCGTTTGTTTACATAGCTGTTGCGTCCGAACATTTTCTACCGGCGCTGCCACTGCCGTCTCATGAGGATGTGGAGTTCTTCCGCAGCAGAGCCATGAGGTGCAGGAGGAGGAAGACACCAGCGGATAGAAAGATGAGTAGATGTAAAATATGCTCATTTGCGTGCAACAGCAACAGCATGATGCCAGAGTAAATATTTAGATTGTGAACCTGAAAAATGTAATTATTTCACCAAGTGATTGACGGCAATCTGATTTCCGACCCCTGCGACTCATCCAGCCAGCAATCGCTCGGCTCTTATTAAAGGCACAACGACCAGTCTTTTTTTTTTTTTTATAGAGGGAAGTAGGAAACAATGAAATTACAGCTCCTTGATAGGAAATAGGAATACAAATGGATGAGGGGAAAAAATTAAGCTGAACTCTCCTTGCTAACAAAAAAGACCAACTCATCTATTTGAAGTTTTGGTTATAAAATGTATGTGTCGTCGTGTGTAAATGCTAAAAAAGTGCCACCCACCAGCCTAAAAGTAATACTATCCTAAAACTAGTGCTGACAAGCTAAAAGCAGCATGTCTACAGGCTGGCTACAGCAGCAGATAGCCTGACTACTTCACCAGGTAACGTCAATCTGCTACATTTATGTTACTCTGTAAAAAGAACAGAAAAATGGTACAACTTGTTTCCTCTATATCTCTAGCCAAACATTAACTGAGTAGTTTTAGCGTATGGAGAGGAATCTTTGGTCTGCTGGTCAACGTCAATACTTTTTTACCTCATCTACTCTCTCAGTACATGTAAAAATTATCAATTTGAATATTGTAAAAGACATGATGGAGTGCAGAACATGGTAGGTTTGTATTTCCAAGATTGATGCATATGTGCTCTAATAAAAATTAATTAATGGCCAATACCATACATTAACCAGTTTATATAAAAGAGACTTTGCAGTGGGTGCAAATTACCATAAGTCCATAAAGTAGAGACCAAGAAGCAATGGCTTGAAAAACGACCATTTTAAGACCAATTCTTCTCTCCATCCTTCTCTCATTCCTCATTCTGCAGCCTGCAGGGAGGTGAGCCAGAAGAGGGAAAGGAAATATAGAGCAAAGACGAAAGTAGCAATCCAGAAAAAGCTATTTGGAGCTGGTTGACCTCGAGGTCATGTGTTTGGCTTGCTTCCTGGTAAAAGGGGATTGGTGGGAAATGGAAGCTGCACCTGTTAGCCAATCGCTGAACAGCTAACAGAAATCAATGAAGTTCCACAGAAAATGTCAGCGGGGACTGACCTTTTGGAGTCAACAGCCCCCTGAGTCAGAGAGAAGAAGAGACGAAGAAGGAGGAGGAGGAGGAGGAGGACAGGAAATAAGAAGGAGATGGGGTCAAGAAGAAAAAAGAAAACAGGATGGAGAAGACGAGATAGAAATAAAAGAGACTGCAGGGATGAGGAGAAATTAGAAGAGGAAGAAACTAAAACAGATCGACAGCAGATGAAAATACAGAATTTACATTCATATTCCTCTGCTTCTATTTAACTATCACTGACTTACTCATTTTTAGACGACTTACAGTTTGATAAACATATTTAAACTCCAATGATTTGTTTTTAATCGGTTTCAAAATAAACTAGATAGAAACATGTGAGCCCACTTGTGGAGGAAAAAATGCAAGATATCCCTCCTTTGTTCCTACGTGAAACTCTGACATTTCTTCACAAAACAAAGGCAGAATTAAGTTTGTGAAGGAACTTGAGTGAAAATCATTGCCGAGATGGAAAACAATTGAGGAAAAGAGAGGAGGAAGAAAAAGACAGGTTGACCTTTACTGTCTCCAACCCTGCTGCTTCCTCATTTTAAATCAGCATCTGCGGACCCGGGAGGGGCAGGTCCGACCGACATAGACAGCTCTCAATCTGAACCTGGTCATGAAGTGAACATTTCCTCTTTTGCTTTCCTATCTGTCCTCTTTAATAATTTAACAGATCTTGGCAAAATCTGAAACACAACAATTAAGGTTGATAATTGCTTTTATTCAACCCTAAAACAATACACATTGTAATACCTCAAAAAACACCCTGGATGTTTAGTAATTTCGATGGCTGGTCAGTGGTCCTTTGGTTTGCACATTATGACTGTTTTTGACTTTAGTGGGCAGAAATGTTTCAAATTGTTGTGAAGCTCTTGTCGCAACTGCTCTCTATGTGGCTGGCATATAGAACAACCTATGATGTGCAGATATGACAGATATTTTTAAGTTCTAGATGTGGTTATGCTATTTTTAAAGAGCTCACATTTTAAGTATTTCATGTATATTGTGTTTCAAACTCACAGCATCAGAACTAAGTATTGTACTTTTATTGTTGCAATATCTTTCTTTTTATATTTAAGGATTAACTGATAATCTAGGAATGCAATTTCAATGCCCTGACCCATGTGGAGAAGCTGAATGAATTCATCTTCTGGTTTCTACCATACAGCAGGCTAAGTGAGTGAATCTAAAAAACACACAAAAAAAAATCATGTTTTTCCACTCTTTACAAAAATATTTGATCATCTTTTGTAAAATGCCCGTGTCATTTTCTATCAGAAATACAAAACATACTTTAAATCATAAAACTGGTATGAAGGAAAACTTTCTGGTTATAAAACTGTAACTACAAAACCTCGACGATGCTAACCCACGCAAGCCTGCTGCGCATGTGCTCAGTTAATAAATTCAAGCTTGTGCGTGTCACAAAGGCCTTCAAAATAACTGTAGACGCAAAAACGGATCCCTTTAGCTTGATGTGGGGGTTCCATGAACATCCCCTGGTTAAAATCCTCCTGTGGAAAATGGATCTCTGCTGCTCATTCTGTCCTGGGCACAAACAAGAAGGTGAGAGGTCATCAAATGAAAACTCGTTGCCACCATTCTCTCGCTGACATCGCCCCGACAACGCCATCCCGAGCCCATTCACCTCCCCTTCTGTCACGCCTTCTCCTCGTCGACCTTGTCTCATCACTCCCCTCCTCTTCTCCTTCTCTTCTCTGTCCCAGGTTGTTTTTAATTGGGAAGCGGGCTGATGGAGGGAAGGACGAGCGCTTCTCTAAGCCTGGCTGCTCTTTGATGAGGAAAGGAGAGTGCAGCGGCGGGTCTTTCTCTCCTCTTTCCCATCTCAAACCCTACTACCACTCCTAACACACACACACACACACACACACACACACGCACGCACTCCCTTTTTCTCTTACACACACACATACACTCACAAGACAGCATTTCTCTTTGAACTGAGCGCTGCAGTGCGTTCAAAGCAAAGGCGAAGGCAAAAATACGGGGGAGAGAGAAGGACACTTCAAGGTGAATTTGATTTCCACTTTGTTTTAACCCACACACACAAATACACGTGCTGCCCAAGCTGAGCCTGCAAGCAGGCACATGCTTGCTGGGCAACCTCAGAGAAGCCACTGAAATGCACCCCTGCACACACTTTATTTGTGTCTATACTTTGTCTCATACATATTTATACGTTTTCCTCATAACAGAGGATCACCTTTAAACTTCTCTCTTCTGCAAACAGTGTGTGCGAGTGTTTACAGAGTATGCATATTGAGTGTGTAGGAGCAGAATGACTCACGCAAATTTGAATTAAACGGTGCTATTGGACAAAGTAGCACAACACAATAGTTAGGCTGCAGCTTTAACCCAGAGTGTGTGTGTTTGGGTCCGGTCAATTAAACCAATCAAGTCAAGTGCAATTCGCCCACCGCGATGCATATTGATAAGGCTGCGAGTGCAATCGGGCGATCAAGGCCAATCTCCTATGGTCCCTGCGTGCACTTCAGCCGCCAACGCCGACCGAAAACCAGGACAAAAACACTTTGCACCACTTAGCTTTGCCACACTCTTCACAAAACTATACAAACGCTGGCCTGACAGAATGACAAATATTGCCTTCCATCCTGAACGAATGAGGTAATGACGACAAAAGAAGAAGAAGAAAAAGAATCAACGGCTCATTAGAAAGATAAAAACGTCCTAAAGCCCCGAGGGGGAAGAAAAGGGGTTGGAACAAGAAATGAAAAAGAAGAGAGAAAAAGAGAGTTGAGAGACGACAAATCATAACAGCTGTAACTCAATTCAGCAGCCTTGCTAGAGATGGCTCTCTTCATCTCTTTTTTTCTCTCTTCATCTTTTTGTCTGTCTCTCGCTCCCTCTCTCCCTACTCTGCCTTCATGGTAATTTTTTCCCGCCAACCAATAAGCCATTATGTGGAAGTAATATGATTGCTAATGGATGCACCGACCTGGGAGGAAGCACAAGGCACACCATTAGCCCAAATGCTACACAAAGCTATCAGAAGACTTTCAAACTTTCTAAGTGTGTGTTTACTAAAGTGTGTGCTTGTCCTTTAGTCAAAAGTAAAAGATCATATTGAAAACTTTGACATGACATGTGAAATGGCAGTGGTAGGCACTGCTAGCTAAATAGCTAGTTGCGCTAACAAAAAAGCAATAATCAAACATTAATTCCACCAACACTAAAGTACTATACCAACGTGGTACATAGCAGAAGCTAATACCGTAGAACTAAATTCAACCATGATGATACCCATTGTGTTTTAATGAAACAACATTCATTGCAACATTAAGATTCTCCAGTGAGATTAGATAATAATAAAGACTAAATTCATAAACAAATATGTTTTTCAGATGAACTGTAAAGAATTATATTAAAGGTCAATAATATGCCCCCCCACCCC
Source organism: Poecilia latipinna (assembly GCF_001443285.1). Taxonomy (NCBI): domain Eukaryota; kingdom Metazoa; phylum Chordata; class Actinopteri; order Cyprinodontiformes; family Poeciliidae; genus Poecilia; species Poecilia latipinna. Next base: position 531,174 of record NW_015112644.1, on the reverse strand, counting down.
CCCATCATTCTAATGCACCATTTTATCAGGGTTACACACTTTTGAGATCAGCTCTTTTTTACGTCTGGAGGTTGTTACTGGTATAACTACACATCTACAACGGCGATAAATTAAGTCATTCTGACTTGCGTGATGCTGTTATTTGTATAAAGGAAAACTGCCTCAGAATTCAGCAACAGTATGTGACTAAATGTTAGCCACATAGTTATATGTCACTTCATTTCTGTGTTAGACTGAACTGGCATACAGACAATTACTTTCACAGCAGGTGTAAGAAAAGATATGAAATCCTCTATTAATGCAAAAATCATTCCTACATTATTATTGAAAAAATGGTAGAAATTAGTTTAGAAATAGTAATGGGTTTCATTAGATTAAAAATAATGATTTATGTTAAAAGGGAGAACGTCTTTCTTCTTTTTTTTATTTTATAACTCGGGGTATATATGGCATGATGAAATAATTAAAACAATTACATATGCTCATTCCATTGAGAAACAACAATTAAAACTTAATAAGAATCAATTATAAAAACCAAAACTTGCTCAGAACACTAAAATACATTTGCAGAAATTAGAGCTCATAAAAATTCCATTAAAGCAAGATGTTTTCTCTGAGCAGAAGGGATAGTGTTGAGGCGCATTCGTCGAGAGGTGATGGTTTTATTCTAACAAAACAAAAACGCTGAACACACACACACCCACGCACACACGCACACACTGTTGGCACAGGGAGCTTAGTGCTACTTGGAGGTCACAGGTTGCACATTGGTGCAAAGAGTCTAGCCAAACATTCTCACACAGAGACAGAGGATTTTTTTGAAACATTTGGCCAACTCAGACAGATGGTGCTGAACTTCCATAAGAGCAGGGCGGCAGGGAAAAATTGGCCATTGCTGACCCTCATGGTGCTTATGCATGTTTGTCACAGTTATAAAGGCAAATTTTTCACAAGTGTTTCTTCAGTTTCTGGGAAACACACCGCCAGGTCCTGTCGGTAACAAGCTGGTAAAACGGTAAGCCGAGGAAGTCAACAGGCATGAGGACAAAAATCTCTACACTTCAGTGGCTCTTCATTTTTTTTCTTCTTTCCGTCACTCTCAAAGGTTCTTCTCTCCACATCCATCTTTCTTTTTAACTCTGACTCTTTGTTCTTCGAACACCTCTTCTTTTATTCCCTCGCTGCTTCACTGTTATTTCTACCTCTGTGTTTTGTCCTTTAACATCCATTATCATAGTGAACCTGTCAGACCAAACACCCTCTCGCCCCCCCCCCAACGCACAAATGCACATAAACACACACTCAAGGTGCTGTAAAGCTAACAGCCACACCTCAGATATCAAGCAAATCTGCCGGGACTAACACTTTGTAACATGAGCAATTAACACAGAACTGAACCGGCCTTGACATGAGCCCAGAGATCAATTGCATACACACAGGGCACAAGCTCTTGCACACACAGATACACACATAAAAAAAAAAAAACAACAAAAAAACATGCACACACAAAAACATTCTGGCGGCCTTCCAGACAGTCTTGTTGCTTGTGTCTATAAAGCCCCAAGCACCATATCGACAACTGTAATAACTGTGGCTAGCAGGAGAGAGCAGATTACAGCTCCAATAATAGAGCTAAAGCACACACACAGGCACAAACACACACATAAATATATATCTTTTCATCAAGGAACTTGTCTCTGTTCATCACTAGCACAGCTGCTCTCATATCTCAATACATAATATTGATGTAGCAAATAATACCAGGACAATATATGCAAAGAAAGTCTGTATTATACACAGTACTGTGCAAATATCTTGAGACAATCTTCCCCTTGTAGCATAAAAAAATCATTTTCAACCAAAACAGGAGTTTCCCAAAGACCTGTCTGCTGAAAATCAGCTTGAGGAAATAAAGAACTATTGCTTAAGTATACAGTGCTTTGCAAAACTATTCATACATAATCCATCTATTGTCTACACCATCTTATCTCTGCCGGCTCTCCAATGGTCAACTGACAAGAGATGAGATACCGCTGGACAGTTCATGAGTACTTCATAGGAAAAGATAACCATACACAGCCATGCCACTTAACCTGAAATTCATATTTAAATAGTGGGAGAAAACCAGAGTTTCACATTTTCATCACATTATAGCCACAAACTTCAATTGGTTTACTGGTATTAAACCAATACAAGCCAGCACATAGCTATGAAATAGAATAATAAAGTTTATTAAATACATTTCACAAATAAAACTCTGAAATGGTGTCGTGACCATTTTTCAAGTATTTTGCAGCCTCTAAAAGGTGATCAAACTATTTTGATTTTTCTTTCAACTCTGATGAGTTGAAAGGCATCCTATTACCATAATCTACAAAAATCTCCTGCTAAATTGATTTATCTTCTATTTGCAATCAGGACTTCTTAGTTGTCACATCAAGAGATCCTCCGTTCTGAGCTGTGGATCTCTGCAGTTCCTCCAAAATCACTGTAGCCCTCTTGGTTGCTTCTCAGATCAATGCTCCCCTTTCGTCGCCTGTCAGATGATGAACTAACCAGTGCTACTGATGATTCCATGGTATTATATGATATGGAATTTCAAATGAGTCTACTCTAACTTTAAGAAAGTCATACTAAAAACAAATCAGTCTATAATCAGCCAAACACAGAGGGTCCACAATAGCAGCTAAGGCTATTAGTTAGAAATGAAAGTGGAGCCGATTGGGTTGAAGGGAGCAGACTGTGATTGGGGCCAAAGCTACAAGTTGCTCAGGTCAAGAGGAAGAAACAGCAGAGAGACTCAGAAACATAATGTTATCGTAACCACATTGTTGTATCTGGGGAAATGCACTTTCTAAGTGCAGTTGTTCGGTATTCAAACATCGTGTTGAATTTACATGAACTGATATCATATTAGGGCAAGATGCTTCCGAAAGATTACAATACACTCTCCATACTCCTCTCTCATTTATTCTCCACATCTCTTACAATTATCTTTTACACCATCTTCCACCTCTGCATCGTTCCCGCCCTTCTTAAATATTGCCCTTCTCTCTGTACCTCTTCCGTTCTTTCTCTCTAACCACCCCCCCCAACCCCCCAACCAAGAAGAAGCAATTTGCAGCAGCAATCCGTCGCTAATTCTCACTCAGTGTTCATGAAAAATGTATAGCAGCCCGACTGTAGGGAGATGCAGATTGGCGCTTGGTCCTCAGCAAGAGCCTGCCTCTGCATTAATGGAACATTATACTCACAGTTTTTATCTCTCTCTGTTCTATCTATCTATCTATCTATCTATCTATCTATCTATCTATCTATCTATCTATCTATCTATCTATCTTCATGGCTGCGAAAAGATCTGACAAAAGAAAATTAGAATTCAGTGGAGTATTAGCAGCTTAAACAACCCAAGCACCGCTATCTGCAATCTAAACAACTCTGCATGAGGATGTGTGTGCCTGAGTGTGTTTTTTGAGCGTGCATTTGCCTGCAAGCGTGATGTACATCTAACTAAGCCTTCTCAAAGATGATAAAAAGAAAAGGAACTTTATCTTAATCTTTTAAAGGTCCAAAATGAAGCTCGAGTCCAGCTGCGAGACGGGTTGTGTGCCCGCATGCGTGCGTGCGTGCGTGTGTGTGTGTGTGTGTGTGTGTGCTTATTTTGTTTTGCATAACCTCGTAGAAGCATCCGTGGGTGCGTTGGGATGTGTTTAAAGTGCACATTTCTTATAAGAGTAGATTAAAGCCGGCACTGTAACGCCATCAGGACTAGTCACAGTGTGTACCGTGCATAATAAACCTCCCAAGGAGTTTACACACACACACACACACACACACACACGCGCGTACATCCTGTCGCCATAGCAACAGCAGTGATGCTGCTGCTCTTAACTTCAAAGGCAGATGTAATTTCAGCCTCCCATCAGCCAGAGGGAGCCATAGTGAAGGCTGATCATTCCTCTGGTGGCTCCTTCTGTACCACCTCCATTATGTTCCTGAGCTGACTAACGCTGCATCGCCTGTCGGCTGGGATTTAGGGCATGCGAGTCTAGGCATTAAAGTAAACCAAGACATGTGAATGAGAAGTGATGCAGGAAGGCCTTAAAAGCGCAGATAACGAGTAAAAAGAATAAAGAAAGCATCCATTTTCTTAGTTGTTGTTAATAAAGTACACAGATGGATACATCAAATTAGACTTTGATGGAATCTGAAATTATTTCATGAGAGAGTGTTTTATCAAAACAAATTTATTTTCAATAAAATATTGAAAAATAAAATGGTTAATTAATTTTTGGAGCAACACTACTGAACACCCAAATATGGCACAAAAGGTGTCATTTACGTATTTTTTGTATGCAGCGCCTTCTCTCACATATTGTATTGTAGACTTTCCTTCAATGTGTTCCTGAAAACATTAAAGCACATATACTGATGTACAGTATCTCCTCCTCTGCTTGCCACATATCAACACATTGCCAGATTAAAGATGCATTAAATTCCAGATTGCGTAGAAACCCTGTCATTTTCATTTACAACATCTTAATTTAACAAGGCAGTGTTCACGCTGCCCATTATTGTGCTGCAGATTAGTGGTGTGTGTGTGTGTGTGTGTGTGTGTGCAGCTGTGATGACGGGATCCACCACCAAAGAACCGTGGCTGCATCTCTGTCCTCTTTTGTCCTGAATTTGAACCAGTCTTGCAAATAAGATTTGACAAAAGACACGACCCACGGAAGAGGAACTGATGGCCAAAGAGAGGGAACGTTTCTCTCCTTGTAGGGTCAGTCTCTGCTTGCCTTCCTCCTCCTCCCTCCTTATCTCGCCCCGGTGTCTCTCCTCCTCCGTACTACAGCTCAGTGGAGAGACGCCGGAGGAGTCAGATCGCTGTTTTCTTAACCAAGTTCATTCTTCTCCATTTCCTATTCACTCTGAAACCATCCCGCCTGACATACTGGGATTGTACGCATGTGTAAGCACGAGGAAGCGTGTAAGAAAAATACGAGGACAAACACGGACAGGTTTACTATTTGCACTTTTACTCTGCTGTGCTGGGGCTTCAGCCTGTCAAGGGTGGTTGGTTATTAACATGGCCAGTTCTGCAGCTGCACATTCTCCCTCCCTCCCACATCTCTGTAGCCTCTGCTGCTCAGCCTTGTGTTACCAGTTTGCTTTAACAACCAACACTGGTCAGCAGAGTTCCTGGCGGGTAGAACAGCGTGTGGCCGTCAAATTTTGCCAACTAAAATTCCTGCAGGCAAAAGAAGAAGAAAAGTGATTCCTATTAAAAAAGCTCCATCTCCTCCACAGGGGATAAGGGTAGAGTGTCAGCTGCTGAAGTGTGCTGGTAGGGAGTCAATGTCCTGCTAAAGGAAACTTTGGCAGCTCAAATGGTTGCCAGGGTAAGAGTTAAAACTTTAATATTGCAGATTTTCTCTCTGTTTGATTCTCATGTTAAATAAGCTATATCGATCAGGGTTTCTACACATTTCCACATGTACTGGCCTCAGTCCTTTATGTTCATTTGACAAGTATAATACAGTTCATTATGAATTGATGGTGACTATTTATACTTTGGGCTTTAAATGTGAAGAACAAGCTGAATTTAAGTACACAAGGAAGGAAAGAAGGGGAGTAAAAAGGAAGGAAAACAGACATTTGGACAATTGGACATGAAATACTGCTATTTTTCTACACTTTTTAATACAGAAATTAAATTACAGATTTTTTTTCTAGAAAGCCTAGAAGTTTAATGATGTCCCCATGGGAGGAAATATTAAGCTCTTGCAAAAATAACCCCTGTTCCAGCTGCTCAGATAAACAACACACATGTACATGAAACTGTCTGCACACAGTAAATGATTCATAAGGACCACATGAAAACAGGTCTGCCATGTGAAATAGTCTGTCTGCATTATGCATGAAGACAGAGTCCTCTGACCTGCCGTGTCATGATATCTGAGTCTGCGGTGAACCAGGGCAGAGGTGAGAAGACAGATTATGTGTGTGAGCTGCAGTACATTAGTGTGGAAATGTCTTCAATTTCTCAAAATGCACCTCCTGTATGTTTTGGACTCTGATTCAGCAGTGGATTTACAGGGTTTTTTTTTTTCATTTAGCATTGAGCTTCATTTTCCCCTTGTTTTATCTATTTTTTTTATGGTAAACTCAAAATAAGCGTTGTTGCATTTTCAAACAAATACAGGATTACAGGATGTGAGAAATTTTAACGCTGAACTCAGATAGTTCAATTTCTTGATTTATGTAATAAATCAAGAAAGATGAGAGCCAGAGTTTAGTACAGTAAAAAAATCAACTGGTGAGTTTTGTCTTCTCTTGTGGACTACTTTAAGTAAATTACACTAATTCAAACATATTACATCTTCAGGTTAAAAGCCAGTGGGGCCATGGAAATCCCTCAACCTCAGAGTGTGAAACCAGCTTCAGATCAGCTCTCCTATTCTCAGAGCTGTTATGGCAGAATTGGCAGGGACCTGCTGTGGCCTTTGGTGCATGCTCTCTGTTCTAAGAATAGGCATCAGGGATCTGGAAAAAGCTCATCTTTAAGTTTGCCAGACTCCTTCAAAACACATAGCCACAACTAATAATAATTTATTAAGCATAAAAACACACAAAGTACATGCAAAAATAAATGCATACAAAACATTGGCATCTCTGTCGCTTTTCCTGCAAAGTCCAATGTGGCTGAGTCTAACCCTGCTGCATGACATTACTCTACGCTGCCTGCTGGCCCTGTCTGCCAGCCTGGGGACTCTAAAATAAAACTCAGCAGTGGGAAGAGGCGAGTGTGAGCACATAGTGTATAGGCAGACTGACTGACATGCTCTGACAGAGCACACACACACACACGCGGACACACACAATGTGTGAAAGCGCTCACAGAGGACAGAATGTGCATCAAAGTAAAGGCTGAATGGCTGCTAAGATAACTCTGTGTGTGTGTGTGTGTGTGTGTGTGTGTGTGTGTGTGTGTGTGTGTGTGTGTGGTGTTGTGGTGAAGGAGAAGGGAGGGCTGCAGGCTTCTCCAGCTGTGCCCTGTCAATCTTTTATGACCTCACACTCAGAGAAACAGAGGAGGCTAAGGTGGACAGGCGTGAAGGAAGAGACACAGATTATGTTTCTGGATTGTTTTTTCTTCCTTTTGTTTGATGGAAAATAAGTCAAGGAGGGGCAAATGAGCTCTGAAAGACATACAAGAAGGTTTTGTCACTGTGCGTGCACGTGCGTGCGTGTGCATAACAGTGTGAATAACACACCACTGCTGAAACCCCACAGACTGAATTCAACATCCCTCACCCTGAACAAGTGACAAAAAGATAACCACGTTTCACTTCAGCGCTTCACGCCCTTCCTCTTCCCCCCTCGCTCCCTGCTTCTTCACCTCACTCTCCCACCCCCAGCTCTCACTCTGTCTTTCCACATGGCTGGCCATCCTCTCCCATGTCCCAGAGGATGGGAAGCTGTGCAGCAGCTTGGCAGGCTGTCAGGGGAGCGCAGGAGAGCTGGGAACATACAGTGACTGGAACAGGAGTGAGACGGAGAGCCGGGGTGGGGATTGTGGGTCTGAAACCCCGTGTCCTCACCTCACTGAAGCAGAGGAAGAAGCAGTTTGGCCCAGCAGCATGAAGGGATAGCTTGGGATTTTTATTACAACAAAAAGTTCCTATGCAGTTTTAAAAAGTTTGGAGAAGTAGCCTCTGTCACTTTACAGGTCTGGATAAATATGCAAAAGAGGTAACAAATCAGGAATCAGGAATCAGCATTCAGTGTATAATTGTTTATTCCAATAGACAAGTTTAAGAGTTAAGGATCTGAATAAGAGCCTGAAGGAATTCCTGATATAATAAAAAACTAAATAAGTGTCGCGTTTACGTTGCTTCTTTATCAATAGCTGCCACTGAAGCAGATTGAACAGATATATTTTGTACAATAATGTTAAAAATGGAGAAGAGACAGCACAAAAAAATCTGAAATTATAAAATTCATCAACCAGAAAAATGTGAATGAAATATGCAATCAACATCCTCATTCACAATAATATCACAAGTTTTTTTTTTCTTACTAATAATAATAAACTAATAAACCAGGTGACT
>NW_015112644.1:490961-518873 GCF_001443285.1 Poecilia latipinna | reverse complement strand
GTTGATGGCGTTTCAACTAAAAACCTAGCGGTTGGAGTCCTTGTCAAACTGTGTTTTTGACTAAAGTCCCAGAGGGTTAGAGCCTCAGTTAAACGACGTTTAACTGAAGTCCTAGAAGGGGTGCGGGTTTTAATGTTTTTGTCTTTTTTAATCTTTTTCAAAATCTCTTTCTCTTTCTCACTGCTTATTCAATGTCACATGCTGTTTTTATTTTAATTATGTAAAGAATTTTGAAATGCCTTGCTGCTGAAATATGCTACACAAATAAAATTTGATTGATTGATTTTGATTGAAAATATTGTGCAGATGGGTTATTGACATATTATCTTAAATAATTGAATCAGTTTATGACATATGCAATTATATTCTAGTTTTACTCCATCCCCATAATTGTTTTATGTTTTGGCAGCACCATCCGCAATAATGTCAGGTGGTAAAACCATCGAAGTAAATGAGTACACTATGATGACTAATAAAAACTGAGCTTTAAGGTTAATGAACTCAAAGTAAAATATTTTTCAATTTATATGTCATTACACAACAGAACAGAGGAACAAAATGTTGAAGCTTTCATTTTGAAGTTAAACAGGATGAAGCATCACCTAATGAAAATCAACTGACCTTTATAGTTATAAATAGTTATTGCTCACTTTGTTGCATCTCATGCTGTATGTCGGTTGGTACACTTTCCATGTTAAGAGTTAAAATTATCTTTAAAAAATTAATTATATTTAAATGTTTTATTCTATTTAAAAGCAATGCATGCAAAAGCTTCAAACGTGTGCCTAATTTGAATTAGCTACAATAGTGGGGTGTTGTTGTTGTTTTTTTTTTTTTTGATAAATATTTGGTTCGCCGTATTATTGTTTTCCCAGACATTAAAAAAAAGAGAAAAACATTAAAACATCGCTTTAAATTTTACTACTGAGGAATTTTTCAATACATTGCTCCAAAAATTAATTACATTCTCTGTGATAGACCCACTCCTATTTTTTTTTTAATAATAATGATCTACAAATAATAAATACAATGTGTACAAAATGTACATACACTTGTAATTTACTTAAAAAATATGTCACACTACTAATTGATTTTTACTCCGTATTTAGTTGCCTATTTTATTTCGTATAAAACCACTCAAGGGGTGAATATGTAATTCACTCAACCTTGTTTTAGAGATTTTTGGGGCATCGTAAGCAATTATGAATCTGAACACAGCTTGAGGCAAAACGGTTTTAATCGATTACAAATGATAAGATATTAAACAGAGAAGATAAGTTTCTGTGGAAGACCTATCTTCACTTCCAGTTTTTGGTCTCTCTCAATTTGATCTTAGCTGGAGCCTGTGCGTGCAGCTATTGCACTCACTGCAAGTAAAATAACTGCAAATAAACTTATAACTGGGACTCGATTAAAGAAAAATCCAGAATTGTCCCTTTAAGACAACAAATACAAAGGAATGATGTGGAGAAACCATGGTGTAGAGAGAGAGAGTGAGAGTGAGAGAGAGAGAGAGAGAGAGAGAGAGAGAGAGAAAAGGTTGGATCTTTCACCCACATACAAATAATCACTCGCAAACACAGCTGGAAATAACAAGGCAGCAGACGACAGGGCAGCCTGTGCCAATCACGCGCTCCAGCTCCAACATAATGCCAGCAAACCAACATGTTACCTTTATTGACCAGCAATTGCACACATCCTGGGGAAATCAGAGCAATTTTGAAAATGGCACCACTCAGCCGAGAAAAGCATGACTCCATCAAGTCCCTGTGCAATCTAAGCCGCGATTTCTGATGTATGGCATGAAAGAAAAGCAATCAAATAAGAGTCTTTCCAAAGTTATGACCTTTGACTGGGGAAACAAAATCAAATTTGTAATGATTCCCACACAAAAATCAAAGCAGAAGTGCTGGCAACAGGTTAGCAGTTTAGGGAGGGGAATGAATGGGATTTTACAGGCAAGTTTAAACATCTATTTGTTTGTTTTTCTCTTCAAGGTTGAGCTTTTCTTTTGAGCACCTATCTGATTTCACAACTGTCTTAAAAGTGAAGTCAGAAAGACCGGAGACATTGTCACCAGCAACACGATCTGAAGGCCTCATATGGCTCGACCTGAGGCTAGGTCAGCACAAAGTGGTCCTGGGCTAAGAGTGGGCTTCTTACGTGACATGTCTGGGCCGAATAAGCACAGCCCATAAAACCAAAGCCAAGTTGGATCAGCTCCATAGTTCTTCACTGGGTTTCAAATTGGTGTAAGCATAATCAGTTTCAAAATGAACAACACATCTAAGACCAGTAGAGAAAAAGTTTTTTACTGGCAGTTGTCCTGTATCAAATTAATGTAGACAATTAATAACGGTTAATTATTTAACCAGCAGTGCATCCCATCTCTGCTAGAACAGATTCGAGCTGGGATTCAACAGCTCGAATCTTCCAGTTATTGAGATAACTGGAAGTGTTGTTTGTGAGCATAAAGTTCTAATAGGGAAGAAAGTGTGACATTAAAAAGTGGTATTTACTTTTTGATGTCATGGTTTAGCTGCTCTCCAAGCATTCTTCCTACACATTTATCCACAATAATTAGCTGCAGATTGACAGTATTTTTTATTTTTTTCTCTGTGTTGGAGCCAAATCAAGGAGAGATATTTCACTGCAGATGGTATCTGAGTACTTTAACTTCCCTTCCATCTCCAATGAGTAGCTCAAATCAACTTTCAGGGCCAAACAGCATCTTGCTGTGTGCAAACTAACTTCAGAAGGAGTCACACAGCTTAAATGTTGTGACAGGCTGTGTCCTCATTCATCACTGCAGTGCAATTTTACCCTCGCATGTCAGAGACCGACTGATTGTGTGTGTGTGTGTGGGGGGGAGGGGACAGACTTGCACCAACATTCGATGGCAAGCAAACATGGAGTATTCTGGTGACACAGTTGTATGGAGAAATGAGTCCTGATGCATCTGTCATTGGTGATCAACCATTATGAGGTGAATTATAGCCAGATTCTGTTCACCATCAGTGAACAATTCTCCAATTGATGCTGTTTGCTAGGTATTCAGGCTACTGCTCTCAGACATCTTTCCTGACTTCCTGCTCCGTAGTGAATAAATGTCCATTTAAATACTGACTTTATGTAGTTAATTCAAATACCAGAGTTTATTTTCATTGCGCTTATCTAAAATGGACATTGGATTACACAAATTTCCTCATTTGGCATTCTAAAGTTAACATCATGACACTAAAGCTTCCTTTGAAGGGACAGAACAGCTATCATGAGCTAATGATATATGCGCTTTTAAAGTAATTAATATACTAAGTGAACTGATTTCAGATCAGAAAAGCTCCCAATACATAATTGCGCAGTGATGTATATCCAAAAAAATTACATTTCAAAAGACATAGGAGACATCAAGACTCTCAGTCGTGTAAGTTACTGAAGCCTTTTTTTCCCTTTGGTCTATCTTCAAAAATCCCGCCAGATCACACGGCAGACTCATCCCAAAACAAAAACATGACTCTTCACCGACCCGCTCTCCCTCGCTCCTGGCAGAGAGAGGGAGAGAGCGATGGGAGGGGGGAGAGGGAGAAGTGGGGAAAAGGATGACAGCAGCTTTAGATCTGACATCAAAAGCAGACGAAAGAGTGAGAAAGGGAGAGAGAGAGAGATAGAGGGAGAAAAAAGCAGTTACATCTCCACCGTGACAGCTTGCTAGAAGAGCCTCGCAAAATGCGGAGCAATTTCTCTCTCCTGCTCTCCATCACCGTCTATCTATCCCCCCCCCCCTCCATCTCTCTGTGTGTCTCTCATCAAAACTTGCTGCCGATTAGGATCTCTGCGAGCCACGTGCTTCGGGACGAGATGTGAAAACACACAGAGAACCCAAAGGGGTAAAACGCAGGGATTAAAGTGGTGAGGGAATAACGGGGTGATAGTGGCACCGGTTCAAATAGATCGGCCCCCGCGACTGCTGTGGCTCCTCGGCTTGTTCTTGTTCTCTCTCGCTCCGGATTCACACATTGATATATCAAGGCCGTTTCTCATTATAGCATCAGGAGGCGAAAGAGCTTTCATGGAGCTGCTTTAGAGGGGGAGATGGGAGGTGGGAGAGCGGGTGAAAGAGTGTGGGAGAAATTGAATGAAAGAAAAAAGGAGAAACACGAAGATGAAGCCAGATGACACACTATTAGTGCGTTAGGAAGGGAGAAGGGAAGAAAGTAAGTCTCACTACCAGTTTGGAATCCCTCGACAAATGACAGATAAGTCAGCACTGATTTGAAACAAAGAAAAGTCAACCGTCAATGTCTGCCGAGACGACCAGCGTGCACAGATTTTAGACCAACCGGTATGAGGAGAAATTTGCAGCCTAATTGGAGTTTGCACACTTAATTTACTTTTTTCTTGCAGTTTATTCCTCCACTCCTGGGGCTTCTCCAAAGTATCTGGTAAATTAAACTGCACGCACCTCAAGCAGTGCCAATATTTGCGACCATTTGCAAATGTCTATTTGTTGGGAGAGAAATGATGGCGTAAAAAAGCAATTAGTGGAGCCAAAAAAAAAGCCAGAGCAACCCTCATACTTCAGATCAAGCTGGTCACACCATTTCTTCTCAATTACTCCTCCAGTCAAGCTGCTCAACGATTTTTTTTTTTTTTTTTTTTTTAACTCAGCCAAACATTAAGAGGTTGGCGCATGTGGGTTCGAGTGTGCTCAGAAAGAATGCCTTCGCTTGGTGCATATGCTTGTCTGTGCATGTGGGTGTGTCTGTGTCTGTGCGTGTGCATGAGAGTGGATGTATGCTGTTGGGACGTGGCGAGATAAAAAGTGTCCTTTTTTCCTTTGGCATGAACACCAGTCAAAACACAGACGTAAAGCTCTGACATGAGCAGTCAAATCCCCTGAGATGTCAGACAGAGAAGCGGGTCACAAGGTGAGCAGAGGATTCTGATTAGACAAAAGAGCTTTAAGCCAACATTGCAGAGTCAGATGGTAATATATTACATATTGTGGAAAGAAAAAAGAAATCATCTTCTCTTTTTGTAGTTTCGAAACTTGTATCATCGGAAAATTCCTGTAGTGTGGTGTAGATTTAAAACAACAGTGCTTTTCGGGATGGTGCGGACAACAACTCACCGGCAGACTGGAAGGACGGTCCTGGGCGACTCCGTCCTCGTTGCTGGTCTTCCCAGAATTCCCCGGAGCAGGTCCTCTCATGCTGTAGTTTTCCTGCTGAGCCTCCTAACATGATAGACAAAAAGAAAACACATTAGAAAGGAAATTAAGTACTTTTGCAGTTATGTTTCCACACATAAAGTTTGCAAATATACTTTATGTGTGCAAATATGAAGTATATTTTTGATTTTGTTTAATGCTCTACTGAGACAGAAATATAAAATAGCAAAAACCTCTCTGATAAACTGTTCTGCAGTTTCTGTTCTACAAATAAAAAAAAAAAAAAACTGAGACTGAATGTGCTGCAAAATATCTTAAAATTTTGGGCTTTTTTCAGTGATGAACTAAAAAAAAATCAGCAAGTTTTATTTTAAAAAAATTATAGCTTTAGAAAATTCAATCATCTAATTTGAGTAAATTTTTTCAGTGGCAAAAAAAAAACATCCCATCAAGACAGTTTTTAGCCAGATCACTCATGTCACTATTGTTCAGGTCCCAGATTACTTGTACAAAATAAATGTAACAGAATCATTTAGTCTGTTAAACTTTACTTTTCTGCAACAAGAGTTTGTTAGAACTTTTTGTAAGTAATTCATGGCTGTTTGGTTCCCTGAGCATAAATATCCCAACACAGGTCTGTTTCTTTTAAAAAGAGGAACATGTTACATAAGTATGAAGATATTTTACATGTTTTTTTTTTTTTTTTCCAAACATGTAACATTTCAGGATGTTTTACCAAGCAAAAATCAGTGACTTCATAAATACAGCATGTCAACACCACGGGCTGCTAATAAGGCAGGAGCATCATTACTGTGTTAAAGTGCTGAAGGGATAGAATAAACTGTTAGACATTCTTAGGTTTACAAGGCTGTAACAGACTCTGACGTTCCTGGCTGGATGGAGTCAAAACGCAAGCGGCACACTCTGTATGAAGGAATACACAGAAACCTCATTCGAACACACACCGATCAGCGCATCACGCCGACCAATTCATTTCAACCAAATCCAGCCTAACCACCCACTAATCCTCCAAACATGCACACTCACATACAAACCCACATCAAGACATGCACTCAGTCCCATTGTTCAATCCAAGTCATTTTCTTTCCCTCTGTAATCACAAGCCTATCTAGTGTAAACCAATTTTCTCTGCATTGTCGGAGGTGTTGCCCTCTCTCGCTCCCTCCGTCTGCGTCTCTCCCTCCTTCCCTCTGCCTCTTTTCATTCACCATGAAGGTCGTTCCTCCATCATGTAAAGTGTCGGCAGCACAATGGCAACTTGTTAAAGAGCCCTGAGTGGAGGGATTAGTGATAACTGATCAGCGAGTCGCGGCGAGAGATCACACACAGCCGTTCACGCACACAAACAGATGCAACACGCGCTCGCACACGCACACACATAGAACCATGTGTTTATGTGAAACACACACAACTCAAAATCCATCTCTCCCCTCCAGTTTGATTTCTTATCCATGGTGTGATTATACTGTAGTAGGTGGGCAATATTTCTGTCAGCAAGGTGATATCATTTTATAGCAGGAGATAATCCTTCACAGCGGGAGATGTATCATGTGAAAACCGGTCTATTATTAACTGTAAAGTCATTTTAGCTTCAGGATGAGTATGAATGATGAATGAATGATCGGGACCTTTTAAAGAGTTCATTTCATTCTCTTATGCAAACCTTTACAAACTCATTTAATAGCTGCTAATAATAGTAAAGAGCATTCATCCAATTATTACTTGTAATTAAGTCAAAGTGTCCGTGAAATTAAATCCTATACGTGTGAGTTTTTATACATGCTCCTGGGTGTCCCTACTAACCCAAAGTGTAAATTCAAAATGCAAATTATTTTTAAATTCCTAAAAAAAAAAAAAAATAATAATAATAATAATAATAATATCTTGACACACATGCACTGCTTATTGTTTTATTTGTCTAATAATTTGATGATGGTCTTGAAAATTGCTTGATTAAATTTGAAATCTATTTGGATAAAAGTTCCTTATTACAAATAGGAAACTCAAGCTATAGTTTCAAATAGAACTGTATGAAAATGTACCTAAATGCAATATCTACCTGAATGGAGTACACTTTTCTGCATAAGTATAGTAACAGCTGTTTATTTCAATAAAAAGTACACCTGGGTCAGTGGTTCAGTGCTTACTTGTGTCTCTTTTCAGGGACCGAGTCACAGACGGACTGAATAATGCCATAAACAAAACAAGAAAATGGTGGCAGCTTTCCTGTTTCTTTCCCGTAGAAGAGCATAGAGGTCAGTAATTCTAAACTTATCTTAGCATTTTCCTTGGCTGGGTCGAAGACAGACCAACTGCTGCCATTGCCATTAATTCAATTCTCATTTAAATTCACTGAAGGTATGCATGGGTCACTGCTTCAGTGTTAAGTTGTGTTGTTTTTTTTTCTTTATAGAAACATCACAAAGCTATTGGTGCCATCAAATTTCTGCATTCAATCCATTTTCATTTCCCAAAAAGCACTCCTGGCTTAGGGTTTCCTTGGCAGAGCCACAGAATGAGCTTTTGCTGTGATCAACTTTGTGCATGTTCTTCATTTTTCTTTCTCACAGAAAGTACATCTGGCCCGCTGTGTCAGTATTTAGCTGAGTTTCTATTCTTAAAGAAAGCATTGACAAGAGTTTCGCTTTAATCAGCTAGGAAAACTGTATTTTGTCTTTTTTTCAAACTATACGGGCCTTCTGCGATGTTTTGGTCTTAAGTTATGTTTCTTTCCTCAACAGAAATTTTGATTTGTTTTGGCACACTTTTTTTTTTCTTTCTCTGGAAAGTATACTTGACTCAGTGCAATATTTTTAGTTGTATCTCCTTCCAGGAAAAAGCAATTGATGGCTCAAGATGCCATGTTTTGCTCAGTCTGCTCATACTTTCTCAAAGCAAGTACCCCTGGTTACGGCTTTTAGTTACTTCCCTTTGAAGCCACTTGAAGCTGTTGATGCCATTGATTTCTTGGACTCACATTGTTTTGTTTCTTTCCCTTTGTTTTTTTTTTGTTTTTTGTGTGTGTCTGCTCACTCTGCACTCGTGTCTCAAATAGTCTGGGCAGACGGGTATTTCAACCAGAACATCCACCAGAGGTTTCTTCTTCTTTTTTTTTCTTTAAATGAGTTCTGGTCCAACCCCGTCACTGCATGCTTGTTCGGAAAGAAGGGTTGCTGCAAAATCATTGATTTGCAATCATCTAGACTTCTTTCAATAACTTTTAACCATTTGTTATTAAATGTTTAACTGAACTCTATTGTTCAGTTAATTGTTTTGCGATTCATCTGTTTTGCAAACTGTATGGACTGGACTTCCAATTACTGCATGCAATTGGAGCTGAATCGGACTTTATACACACATGTATATAAGAGGTTGCACTAGACTTGTACGTTGTCTGTCATTTTGACTAACAGGGTCAAGAATAAAATCCTTTCATAATTAATTTTTATCAATCAACTTTGGAAATGATAATAATTACACTTAACTGCATAATATAACGTGCTGGGACACATCATCTTTTATTCCAATACAAAATATGAACACACTCCCCTCCTAAACATGTTTGAAAGCCGGAGGGGAACCGCAGTAACTACCAGATCTGGTTCAGTTAGAGGACCGTATATTGTCCTAGAGGTGGGTGGGCACTGAAAGATGCTTGACAAGAGGACCACAACACAGAAAACCTTTTTTTTTTATGTTAGCTTCTGTGTCAAGCCCCTGAGCAATCTGTGTTTATATGTGCACACAAACATCATAGATGCGTGCCCAACATTAGCCTTTTATTACATGGCTGGACGTGTTTGAAGTAGAAGGCCTGCGCCGACACAAATACACCTCCACAGGTAAATAAAGGCAGGAGGTAGAGAGGACAGGAAGATGTGTGGTGGCCTTCTGATGAGTGGACGCACATGTGGATGGCTCATGAAGAAAAATGCACATACACACACACGGGGAACCGAGAATAGAAAAGAGGCTGCTGACTCAAGTTCAATATTTACACAGGAGTGAGTCTCTAGTGTTTGTGTGTGTGTGCGTGAGCACGCATGTGCGTGGGCGTGTGTGTGTGTGTGCACTCTCGGGGTTTTAAGTGGGTCAAAGTGAGGTTAGCGTCTTACTACTGTTTACGCTCATGTTCTTACATCATAACAGTTAAATATGTGATGAACACAGAAGACAGGGGATACAAAGAGAGATGAAAGAGAAGTCTGAAAGGTTAGACGCAAAGGAGACACAGATATTGTGAATCCCTGACTAGAGACAAAAAGATGAAAACTGAATTGAAAAAGTGAGAGCGAAAGCACATAAAAACCAAATGAAGGAGTGCTGCAATTGCGTCCTTTCATTTGAGTTTTTTTTACAGTCCATTGTCTCAAAATCCCATTTCCCAGCTAATTTAGAAGCCTCTAAAATACACTCCACTCCATACCTTAAGCCTAAGGCCACAGCTAATCCTGTCTTCACACACGCACACACTTGCAGCGACACTCATTCATCCTCAGTGCTTTTGAAAAGACTTCATCTTGGCATAGTGGAAGCGAATGAAGGATATTGAAGGAAAGCGTTTGAAGTACATGAGGGAATGCAGGAATCAAACTGTGAGTTAAATGCTATTAGACAGCTGTGTGGAAAGGCAGTGTAATATTAGATTTGATTGAATAGATGACTGCTGAATGTGGTGTAATATATATAGAGCCGGAGAGGTTTTATGCAGAAGTAAATCAATATTGCACCAGCAACTCAAATCAGGCGCAAGTGAGAGTCAAGCAGGGAGCGGAGAGCAGAAATGCGTTTTTATCGCTCGCAGACAGTTGTTTTTTGTTTTTTGTTTTTTTCAGTCCAAAACTTGAGCAAACTCTGTTTTAAACGTAGCTTGCATCATAACCCGACTTTTAAGTTAATTGTTTTTGCATTGTTTAGAGTCTCTGGTGGTAAATTAGCAGACGAGGACACGAACACTAATCAGTTTCACACTTTCCCTTTGCCGCTCACACCTCATTTAAGGAACTTCTTTTGCACCGTTTTGGCTGACTGCCAACCACGTGTTCTGACAGGGGAGCCAGGTGAAGCACACGCCACGCTTTCCTAATTTCAATTCACGCTCTTAGAACAGAAAAGCAGAGAAACTGGCATGACAGCATGTGAGCGTTTGATGTAATTGGGTGAAAAAGAGAAAGCAACCAAAGCAATTTCCCAGATGTTAAGTTAAGCTTAATCTTTCGTCTTCTAACAGTCAGTATTGGATGTACCTTACAGAAACAAAACTTGTCACAGTATATGTGTATATATTTTAAATTCTTCAGCTTTTAAAGTTTAATCCCTTGTGCAGAGCCCTGTTCTGCTCTCGGCACTTTTGCTTTTTTAAAACTTTGTGTGCAAAACAAAAATTGTTGCCGCACTGCTCCGTTTTGCTTCACTTTCAACAGTTTTCATCTTTGCAAGAATCAAAATCCCTCAGCCATGTTTCATCTTTGCTGGTCCACACAGTTTCCTCTCAGGTTTTTCTTCTTCTTTAACGAATTCCCCCTCGTCACCTTTGAGACACCTCTCCATTTTTCCTTCTCTCAGTCTTCATCAATGCCACATCCATCCTTCCCTTCCTCATCTCCCCTTGTCTCCACTGCTCTTTTCATGATTACCAAATAAATTAGTCATCTTCCTTTCCCCTGCACCTTGGCAGATGCAAATCTCTATCAAATACCATGCTAATGCCATTAATATTCATTAAAAATTAAGCTTAATTGCATCTCTTTAAGAGAGGTTCCAACACACACTACTTCACCATATCCCTTGCACACAAGCATATATGATCATCTTCAGGGGGACAGGGAAGGTGGTTAGAGTTTGTGAGAAGATGGCCAAAGTTGAATGAGAGCTCTGGCAATCAACAGCTATATCTTGCCGGTAATCAGATACCCTGCTGGGGTAATAAGTTGGCTAGAGGAGGAAAATCAGACCACCAATGTGAAAACATGAAAGTTACTCACTATGGGTGGTGTATTTCACCCCGAAGGCAATATTCAAAGACTATACACTAAGAATACAAAACTATGTGTTCAAACATACAGTAATATGCAATACATTAGAATATGAGTTCCAATGAGTTTCGTTTGTCTGATTCAAAAATAAATAATTCTGTATTAAAATGTATTTTTTTTTTTGTTTTGATGTAATATTCTTATCTTAATTGTTGTGTTTTCATTTACCTGTAGGAAAGATATCATCACAATTAACAGAAATAAAGACTTAAAATATCCTCTGCATGTAATTAATCGTGCTCTACTTAGTTAATTGAGTTACTAAAATTAACCTTTCCACAATATTTTATTTTTTTTTGAATATGACTCGCTTAGATCAAAATAATCACATATAAGTCACTTTGAGCTAAAGGTCAAGGGGATTGTTTGTTTCTAAAGTTTCTAAAACCAAGGAAAGCTGCAGTGTGACATGGACACTCTCCTTATAGACTCGAACGGCCATGCAAAGAATTGGCTATTTGAATCTCTAGATGTGCAATGTGCCGAGTGTTTTTAGATATTTTTATTAACATTTTTGAAAACCATGTATGAATGTCCTTCACGGTTATGTAAGACATTTATTTCCTGTTACACCAAATTCATGCAAAATACATGAAGGTTGGTTTGACAAAATGTTAAGGGATTAAAGAGTGGGGATACTTTGTGCAAGGTGATGTCTTCACCGTGTCCTACTTAAAAATCAAGACACCTCTGATGTCCATATGATCAATTATCAAACAGTACTATAAATGTATATGAGAATCATGTCATGATATTTGGAGAAGTCATAGTACTGACTTATTCTCATGATTTTAGGACTTTATTTTTATAAGTTTACTTTTTTCTATTTTCTTCATAGCCCTTATGACCCAGTCATAGATCAATAACCAAATGTTCTGTAAAAAAAAAAGTTTTTGTAATAGTCCTCCCTGTTCTATCATTACCATAAAAAACATACTTGTTTAACTTCATATTGGCTAAGCTGTTGACAAGAGAAATGTGCTAAAATCCTTGTTGAATAAAAACAAAAAAAAAAACATTGCACAAAACAGCTTTTTCACTTCAAGCTGGGGGAGCAGGACATCCATATTCAACACTCTGCTTTGGTCCAGATACGCAGACAAGCCAACACCAATCAGCCTGAAACAACATTCAAGAGCGAGAGTAAAAATGATTACGGCTTTTTTTTTTTCTGCTTCTAAAATAATATCCAAAACAGTTTTTGTTTCTAATGTGTTATGTTTTTACAAAAGTGTTTTCTAATCTATTTTAAACAGAATTTCTACATTCTGACCAACTGCAGGCCCATGCGACTGTAAAAGGTGACTGTTAGAATGGAAAAAGATGTGTATAGCACATCGCCTGCATCAGTATATGTTTTTAACATCAAGTGGTGTGTGCAGCTGTGTGAGTCTGTGTGCTTGCAGCCTATCTTAATAGGTCCATTTGTAGCAGGGCCTGTTCTAGTGCCGTGTCCTTCAGATTGGATTCTATCTCAGCAATCCCCCTGACCTTTAGCTCAAAGTGACTACAAGAAAAGACCTGAGCTCTGACACAAGATCCTCACAAGCACATACACACACAACCACGAGGAAAGTCTTCATTATAAAAAAAAAGGATATAAACGCACTCAGAGACTCAGAGGAAAATTAATATGCACACATTTACTTTACTCGACACACTCCTCTGCATTTGCACGGGCTTTCCCTGAGGGATGATGTCAGATGGAGCTAACATTGCCAGGGTTTTCGCTTTTATTCTCCTACACAAGCCAATCAAATCAAAGCCCGTCTTCACTTCACACACGCTTTGCAAGTCCCCGTCACCACAAGCCCTACCACCCGTTCTCTTCAACTTGCTTTGGCATACCGTTATAACTAGTGTACACCCACATGACTTTTGCTAAAGCGCTGAGGGACGATGGCAGTGTGTTGGCGAGCGTGACTTTGACTGTGACATTTTTTTGGGGGGGTACTGTCTGTTTTCTCTTTTGGTCTGTGAAGTCTGAATCCAGGAACAAATGTAGCGGCATTTCCTAACAAATGGCAGCTAAATGAGGCCCCTAGGGTGCCGCGTAGCTAACTATCGCTGCCCCCCCCACCCCACACCTTTATTTTTGAGCCATTATGATTGTCCTAACCGTTCCAAAAAACACCTCTCTCATTCTTGTTCATTTGCATTTGAATTGCAGCTCCACAGTACAAAAACAAACATAAATCAAAAAACGGGGGGAAAGAAAGAAGGGAAAAAAAAAAAAAACTGTGGCAAATTCTGGCCGAGCAATTAGCGAATGTCAGTCAATGTTAAGGTAAACAAAAAAAAAAAAAAAAAAGAGACGCTAAATTAAAAACATTGCATTCAGACATTTTGTCACACACACACGCACGCACGCTACTAAACTGACACAGTATACAGTTCATATATATTTATTTTTTAGTTTCATCGTTTAGTTTTTGCTTCAAAAGTCATCAAGCTTAAGTGCTCGTCTGTGGTGGCCAATCAGAGTGCGGCAGGCCCAGGGTTGCCGTGGCGATACACGGGGACATTTAGAGGACTCCGATAAACTCTGCCATTTAAAAGGTTATGACAATTAACGCGGCTCTCCGCAAATTACCACTGCCAGACCTTTACCCACGGACGTCTCTCTCCCTCTTATCACCTCGCGCCCAGCCTCGCTCCCTCTCTCTGCCTCCTCCTCACTATCTCGCCATATGCCCTCCATTTCCACAGCCTGTCCTCTTTTACTCCCCCCCCCCTGCTGCTCCCAGCCCACCCGGCCCTCCCTACACCCCCTTCCACCCAGCAGCACTTTTATTATCCTGTTAATTAACAGACTTCTACACTTAATATTCAAATGCTGACCAATTAATGACATTGAACTTTGGGCACTCCCCCTCCACACACACCCACCTACAAACCTTTGTTTCAGTCCCCAACTCACACACGCACACACACACACGCACGCTAATACACTCCTTCCTGTCTCTCATTTCCTTCATTTCGACCCCTCAGCCTTCCCTGCCATTGCCAAGGTGAGCTCCCATTTCTGCGTGATTGAAAGAGAGTGTGAGTGTGTGTGTGATGAGGGGTAGCCAGGGGTGGCTGAGGCAGCAGAGCAAGTATACGACGAGGGGGTAATAAAGCCAGAGGGGTGGGTCGAAGTAAGGCACGATGGCCTTTTAATTAACCTGGTGTGATTAAAAGCGGGGGTGTGTGGTGGGTGGGTGCAAGGGCGAGGGAACGTGGCCTGCTGCTACAGCCGGTTGGGGGGCTGAGAGGTGACAGACAGGAAATGGGAAATAACACGAGAAGTAATGAATGTTACAAAACGTGGACATGTGGACATCCTGTAGGTTTTATACAGTTTTTAATCACTGCAATAAAAAAAAAAAACAACAAGATCAATTACATTATCGCACAACAGCACAACGATTCAATATAATGATTAAAACTGTATTTAGTAAATGAAAAAAACCTGATAAAAGAAATTATTAAATATATTAAATGAAAACTCATCATCACTGTTCCAATGTTTCTTCTCTATTCATGGATAATGGCTTTCTGGTGGTTTGCTGGAGTCAGGAAACCATTTATGAGGCTTTCAAACACTTTCCAGGATGAGAGTTACATCAATTACTTGATGTTTATTATGTGAAGCTTTTACAAATCTTTTGGCCCATTTCATGTTGTCAGACAGGTGCTTTTAATAGCAAGTGATTTTGTGGTTCTATAGGTCAGGCGCTTTTTCAACCGAGGGTGTGTCCAATAAAGCTGGAAAAGAGTAATTTATTTTAACAACATAATAACACAAATTATAAATAATACCAATATTATTTAACAAGGCGGTTTGATTCTGAAGATAAAACTTTAAAGTTAAAAAATAATTGTAATGCAAAGGAGAAGGCATCCTACGTAGTGTTTATGAGAGGCGGTATGTGACTGCTGCTATAAATAATAATGTTGATGTGACGTTTATGGTGCAGGGAAACGGAGTTAATGCATTAGTACAGTATAGTAATATTTGTACAAGCAATAACAGCTTGTATAAATACTTTTTCCATGATTTGCCCACACAGTACTAGACATTCACAGTCTTTAGAGGTTAAATTTTAACTGGTGTTAAGCACTCAACATAAGATGTTGACACATTAAAATCTTTAACAGTCTTAAGTAATTAGTCGCTTATTAGTCTTTTTTTTTTTTTTTTTTTAGGACCAAAACCAACCAGTGGCTTACTGAAAAGCAGACTCAGCCCAACCGATTCTGGTTTTGGTAAAACACAGCAAGGCTTTTTGAAGAATGAGTGACATTACTAAAAACACACAAAAAAAAATTTTGAGATGAAAAATTTGCGACCGAAAAATTTTTAGCTTTTGTTTTTTTTTTTAACAAAGCTGTAAGACCGTTCTTATTTTTCAGATGTACACTTACACACAGACAAAACTCAGATTGTTGTCTCTGTTTTATCAAAATTTGATATTTCATTTATTGTTGAGTACGCAAAAAAAAAGCTAAAAAAGTACTAATCAAATAAATGACCCATGAGTACTTTCAACAAAAATATTTGAAAACGATTGCTTTTCCACAGGTGAAAAAATTGACTTCTTATCAACCTGTAAAACTCACTGAAGTACGTGTGTATGAATGGAGTTTTACCAATAAACTTGTCTTGACTGGTTTTCTTGTCAACTGACACCAGATTAAAAAAAAAAAAATAAAAAATAAAAAAACATTGCTGCATGTCATCCCAGTAAATCAGCTTCTATCTGTGCAAGTCCCTGTAAAGTGAGCATGTCCCCTCCAATCAGCTCAGAGTTCATCTATGCTAAAGCACCAGTCCCCAGGGCCCACTCTCAGACAGGAAGAGGAAATGGTAAAAGTCAATAGAGCAATTGGGATCGGTTTCACACAGAGGAAAGTGAAAAAAGGACTTTGAAAAAAAAACAAAAAAGAAAAAAGCTGACTGCCTTTTTTTTTTTTTTTTTTCCCAAAGACCAGCAGTCAAATTCGAGCCTCACTTGAATAGAGCACACAATCTACCACAGATTCTAAAGAACACTAAAACAAAGTGCAGCTAAATTCTGTTTAATGTTATGAGTCTATAAACATCAGTTTAACACACTGTTTCTCAATGAAAATTAAATGGTGTGTGCTCCAAGGGAAAGCTGATCAAAGGCAGAACAACATTATGAGTTTAGGTCTGGCAGATGGCCAGAGTTGCTTTTCACCTGCTCTACTCAGCTGCAGAGCCTACTCTGTCACACTTTGCTGTATGCAACCCTGTAAAGCATATATGCTCCATAAAATATCATCTTCCTCAGATTATGCCCTTCTGACAAATGATAAAATTGTTCTGCTATGAATTAAAGGCCTTATTTATTGTAAGTGACATAAAAAGCAATGAGGAAATTTTGTCCGTCATTAGGATGAAGTGTCATTATAATATCTGCAGCTCATTTGAATCAGCTAAAAATCCATGTACAAAGTCTTGGAACTAGAGTGAACCAAAGAGCCACAGACCATAAATTGAGAAAAAAAGAGGAGAAACTTTCCAGGGGCGAGATAAACAACCAAAGGTATATATCAAGATTGCATCCAATACCCAAAAAAACCCAGAAATAGATTAATGATTTAGTAATAAGAAACAAGCCGAAATGGTCTACATGGCAGAGTTTCAAGGTCACAACCACTGCTGACTAAAAGGATCACTAAAAAAAACAAAAAAAAAACAACCTTGATAATCATATAGATTTTTGGCAAATATTCTGTGGGCTCACAAGACAAACACTTTTTAGAAAGTTTATACAGTTGACTCTGACATAAAACGAGCAACATGAAAATGAACATCACACTTACAGTCATGCATGGTGGTGGCAGTGTAATGATCTGTGGTTGTTCAGGAACTGGATGACCGACTCTAACTGATGGAATCATGAATTCTGCTCTGTACTAGAAACCCCTAAGGAAAATGTCTCACACTCAGTTTCTGATGTTATACAGCAGGACAATAATCCATTATGCACAGGATAGTCCCAGAAAGAAATTAAGATTGGCCTAGTCAAAGCCTGGATTTAAATCAAGTTTAGATGCTGTGACCTAACATTAAACATGCTGTTTGTGCTTGATTTAAAAAAAAAAAAAAAAAAAGCAAAACAAAATGTACAAATCTCTGAAGGTGCACATACTTTTCAGTGGCTCTGTACCTCTTTTATGCTACCATCAGTATATCTGTTAAATAGTTAGCATTTGTTTTTATGGCCTGGACTTTTGATTTTATTATTAAGCGGGCTCTAAGGTCAAATAGGTGCCAACTGGACGGCTTTTGTCCAGTGCATAATGAAGTTCCAACATAATAAATTCGGTCAAATACTGTCTAAAGCTATTTACGGACTCGTTTTCTTTACCTTTATCATATCTATTTGTAATAGAGTCTGACATCTGTAAGGAGACTTTTTTTTCAAAGCTCTAATTAGAAAACTCTGGTTTTTTAAATGTAAATAACTAGAGCCACTCTTTTCCTCAAACACCAGTTCAACGATATCTTCTACTCTCGACTGTCCTATGCTTTTAAAATTCTCTTCTCCAAAGTGGTGCTACATACATTTTTATTTTCTGTATGAATGCTGATATCTTTGAAAATGTCTTTTTTATCCTGTTTTGCTCCTTGCAATCAGATGAGGTCATGAGAGGGCAACAGACTCAAAGAAGGAAGGCATTTTTGCTCCATTTCGTTACAAAAACCAGCTAATAGCAGTTGTTGCACAGCAAACTCTGTGTCAAAGGCAGCTGGAATGGTTTCATCAGCGAGAGGATGTCCTCTGGCTGGGGTTAATGGGAGTGGAGTAGGGGGAAAACGAACTGCTGAGAGCGCCGGAAGAACAAAATAAAGAACTTTTCAGCTTGGATTTCTCAGAGTAATGCAGGGTCAGAAAACAGGGGTCAAAACCACAATGACATCGTAATCTGGCGTGCGCTGGCGATTGTGCGCCGGTGCGTGCGTGTAATCCGTTCGGTGCGGCTCACATCATGTTTCATTTCAGCACAAAAATCACAGACAAAGGTCACCGTTTGACCTTTTCACAGCTCAGAATTGCGGCACCACGCCTGCCTGATTAGTGTACGCGCAGACACAAGCCGACACACACGTATGGATGCTGAAAAAGACGAACACACTCGCTCAGGACAGAAAAATGAAAGTAATAACACAAAGCTCAAAGCATACAAAAAAAAACATAATCTTTTTGTAATCTTGCCCAACTCTGCTGTGTGAGTTCAATTTTCAGACATGTTTACCTCTTAGATACAAAATCAAAAACAAGCACTGAGCCTCTTTGTTGTTTAAATTCATTCTGATATTTTCTTAGTATTTATTTCATACTTTAAAACCTTCACTGAATTTGCAAACCTAAAGTCCTAAAGCCATTGCACACACTCGCTTATGTGCAAAACGTCACTTTTTAATGGTTGATCAAATGTATTTAGTCATTGTTCTAAACTGAGATTGAAGCTCGGATGTAATTTACAGGAAAAAATATTCAACGTTTCACCCTTTTTCCAAAGATATTCTTGCCCGTTTCCATTTTTCAGAAAGTATTTTCAGTAAGTTTATTATGAAGTGGACTGCTGATTGGTGACCCAGACCTTTAACGAGTAATGGGAAAGTATAGAAGCTAGAGGCTTATTAGCTGATAAAAATGTGTGAATTTATTGGCTATATTGTGCTGGTGTGCAGATAGAAGCTAGGAGTTCACACACATCGCCCGCTGTGCTGCTGAAGCACAAAATGCTTTATAGCTGTAACACATACCGCAGGGAAGGATTTCTTGATTATAGGTAAAACCAGCAGGAAGTAGGAAAGATGCAAATGCACATGTTGATTGAAATATAAAACACTGTGCATGCATTGCAATGAGAAACGACAGGAAGCCTGCTCTGTGGTCACCTCAGAGGTTGGCATAGTAACCAATCAGGAACCTATCAGCACAGGAGAAATGAGACCTGAGCCAATCAGTGTGTTCGGGCTGAACTACCTAGAGTATAAATGTCAACGTGGGTCAATTGCCGCCATATCATCAGCCATGATGAAAACACACCATTACTGTCGGAAAATGTCAATGTGGCCATGGATCCTAGCCTCTCCTTGTTAAAGTGAACAATGTTTGCTCAGTAAGCTGCAAAATTTGTGCGCGCGTGTGTGTGTGTGTGCGTGTGTGTGTCGTAGGTGAGGAAACAGAAGTAAGAGTCACAGACAGATTGGTTGACACTGTATGTAAATTATATGCTAAGATTTACGGTTTCCTTTCTGTAACTACCTGCCATTGTGCTCACAGTGTCTCTCTGTATGGCCTTTTTTGTTGTGAATATTGCAATGTGAATGAAAAAAGCCTTTATCTTGGTAAATTTGAATATGAATGCCTTCGCCATTTTCAGATAGCATCAGCTTGTGCAGATTTTAAACATATCTGCACATAATTTAGGTGCATGTCTTTAACATCTGGGATGAAAAAAGACATTTGGAACAATACTTGAACAAATGAACTGCAGTGACGACGTGTCTTCTAATAAAAATACCTGGTCCCTGATATGCAAATTTTTCTACAAAACAAAATTTGCTACAACTTCTTGTGACAAAATCACAATCAGCTTCATTGGCCAAGTTTGTATGCACAGACATTTTTTGTCTGGATGCAAAAATAATGCATGAGAGTCCTGGTAGAAATGACTGTCATACTTTGTCTTGTTTTGTTGCATACTGATACTATTCACTTGTTTGCAAGCTTTATCAGGCATAAAAGGTTTCCTAGCAATCGTAAAATAAAAGCCTCTGTTTGTCTTTCTGGAAAGACAGTTGCTGTCCTCTGTTTTGCTTGTTTTCTATTTTCTCTCGTTGCAGTCTTTTCTACCTAGTTCTTTTCTTGCTCTTGTTTTGTTTTGCTCTCCTCTACAATGACTCGGTGCTGGGCTGTGGCCCACAGTTCCTCTATGCAGCTTGACATATCCCCCATGCTCAACAGTGGATAAGAAACACATTGGCCGGCTTCACTTAACTCCAAAAAAATACAACTCCTTGAACCCCAGCTACAGAATGGAAATGTTTCACAGAAAAGCAGCTGGAAACTTAAAAGGAAATGTCTCGATCCATATCTGCACTCCAGACCCTCTGTTGTTCTGAGACTTGGCTTTTCATCTGATGGACTTCAGTGCATACAAAATCTCCAACTTGTGTGGACGTAGTACTGAGACATGTACAGAATAAAAGCTTAATCTATCTAAAGAGTGATTATATTCATTTTTCCAAGCCTTAAATCTAAACCTTAAACCTTTAAATCTAATGTAACATATACTTTTTTACAGAACATTCAATTCAAAAAACAAAAAAAACATAAGTAAATTATTAGAAATATAGATATGCAATTATATTCAAAGGAAAAATAGAATGCGTTAAGCCAACATATGCAATCTCGACTTTCTAAATAAATCAAACGTGGGGTGCTTTTATTTTGAAGGGGGAGTACTGTACTAATTGGTGTTTCATACACCTGGAGAAAACTGTGATCACTCCAACACTTTCTCTTCCGTCTCATTAAAGTGCCTTTAAACCACAGCAAAAATCCATCCATCCATCCATCCATCCATCCATCCATCCATCCATCCATCCATCCATCCATCCATCCATCCATCCATCCATCCATCCATCCATATCTGCCTGCCTCCAGAGGTCAACGGGCGAGAGGCGAGGTACACTCTGGACACACAACACACTCATATCTAAGAACGATATAGAGACCTAAAAGACCCCAAGTCAGGGTTTGAACCCAGGAGCTTCTTGCTGCAAGGTGACAGGACTCATATGTTTTAATACCTCCTATATTTTTTTTTTTCTTAACAACAGAGGAGGGACTTGTTTCGGCAATAAACTGCAGCATGCACCTTTGTCTTTCTGGTGACAGAGTGTTCTGTTTGCGAGTGACACTACCTGCTGCGGAGGTGGTCGAGGCTGCAGGTAGGAACTCTGGGACGGGCCTGTGGGAGTCTGCTGAGGAGGACTGAAGTATGGAGGGGTTCCCTGCTGCCCTCCTTGCTGCTCTCTGCTGAACCCTCCCATGGACTGCTGGCCATATGGTGCAACCTGCTGAAGAAAAAAAAAAAAAAGAAATCAAACTTATTAGAGGGGAACAACTGCAACTCAGTTCTAATCGTTCATGTTAAACAGCTTGTGTTTGCATTAACTTCTTCACAACTCTAAGACCCCGACAAGTAGGAGCTGATGGAGTTGTGCTGTGGTCAAAAGTCTCACAAAAGGAGTCTCTAACCTGCTGAGGAATGCTTTTGACATGGAGATAAGAAGCAGAAACATTGCCCAAAGCCACACAAAAACTATGCAAATAATATTTTCTACTATCACCAATTGTCCCTAAGCTGCAGGCTCTAAAAGGGGGGAAGGCAAACACCAGCCTCCAATCAGCCCTCCGCCTAATGAATTCCTGCTGAAGACACCTCTAGCTTTATGTCCTCCAGTTTGCCAAATGCATCCACCTCTTTACATTATCTCTGACTCGGTCAACTCGCAGATGAGTTCAGAAGTGCTAGATATTACTGCAGGTCCGTCCCAGGCCGTAACCTTAACGAGGGACACGTGGATGAGTGGTAGCATTCCGGGGCAGAACAGAAGAAAAACAGAAAAACAACTAATTCATAGGGGTGAAGTCGTGCCAAGCGGCAATGCTGTATTACACGGTGGTTTTGAGGGAAAACGCGAACAAGGAGTGCATGTAACAAGCTGGCACAAATACAAATGTAGACTTAATCCCTTCATGTTGTTTGTTATGACTACAGACAGCGCCAGGTGTTCTAACTGCTGCGTGGATTTCCTTATTCACACAGAGACAGCCACACATTTACACAAACAGCCAGGAACAGATTATTAAACAACATTTACGACTACCGACAGCACTTTTAATGTCATATTTCCTTCTCATCATGTCTTGTTGCTCTGCCACAAACTCGTTAAACCTACACAAGGCCATAATTTGGGGCATCTGTCAAGCTTGTCGTCCACTTCCAATGCCTTACTTTAAGATGTCGTCTTAAATCTTCCTTAGCAAAGTAAAACTCTTAAACTTAGCATGATTTATATCTCAAATGATGGCGTTACTGGGCCCTCTGACATGACGTAATTACCACACTATACAGCTTTGTCAGATAAGAGCATGCAGTCAGAGCAGAGGCTTTATGAGAGAGAAACCCCTCTAACATAAAAGGCATGATGAAACTCAAGGCTTGTGGAGAACATAGTGAAATCTGATCTGGTGGCAGCAGAGTACCAGTGGAGATTAATACGTCTGAAACAGGTTTTGAAGAGAGCCTTCCATTGAGTGGGCTGTAAGAAAAGAAATATTCTCTCAATGCTTTTGACTTTCTCAATAGCAGTGATTGGACAGTGCTGAATACTTTTCACTTCAGTGGGAATTTGATTAGCAAAGGACAGGTTCGTGTGCATGTGTGTGTGAGCAGAGCTTACAGTGAGAGAGCGTGTCATTAGGCCGATGAGATGGACAGACAGGGTGAGATCAGTCCGGCTACCAGAGAGGTTAATAGCATGGCCCTGCTCATGCCAACAACACCACTGGATTCATTACCAGCAGCCAGAACTGCACACACACACACACACACGCACACACACACACACTAAGCTACTATTTGATGCTTTAATACTTGAATGAATCCAGAAAGATAAACCATTGCTCACTCTCTCTCACACATATGCGTATTATTAGGCCTGCATCGAAGCTTCTCCAGTAAAAGTGAAGCAGCCTTTGTCCAGTTATTAGTGTTGACAGTCTGCTGTAACACGGTGAGCTTCAACGGGAACACCGCTGTTCTCAGATTGTTGAAGATTAGGTCACCTTGGCAATCAAGACCAGAAATCCATTGGAGGGTTCCTCTTTTCACAGACACATGCAGATACAAGAATCTCCTAGTCACAAACTAGGACTAATCAGAAGAGCAGAAGCTACAGAGGCAAACCGGCAAAAAACACCACCACAAAAAAAGAGAAAGAAATGTGGCTTAACGCTGAATAAATTTAGGGCTACCTACACTTGCCAATTATCAGCATGAAAAATGGCCGATCAGTTCATAGTCTGAATGCAAATTCTCTGGTATATACATAAAATAAAAAAAACAAAAAAAAACAACCTAACAAATGTGATGTGTCTTTGTTTTCTGCCCTTGTGAGAGAATAGTTTATGGAAGCGTCTTTCACTCCAGTTACATCTGCAGGTTCCTCACAGAAACTGAACATTTTCCTATGTTGTGCGAAATAGCTCAAGCTTGGTCAGCTTGGGTCAAAGGCGTCTGTGAAGAGATATATTTAGGTCTGAATGGGATATTCTGAGTCATGAATATGCTTTGGTCTGAACCATTCCATTATAGCTGTGGGTGTATGTTTGAGACTGATGGAAGGTGAACATCTGTCCCAGTCATGTCTTGTGTAGCCTTTATAACATATTTTCTTACAAGACGCCTCGATTTTCAGCTCCGTCACTATCAACACGATTTCTGAATGTAATGAGTCACACTGGATTTTAAACAAGTGTTGTAGAGTAAATTGTGTACAAAGCACATGCAAATAACCCCAATTTGTACTTAAATATATATATATTTTTAACCAATATATAAGTTTTCTTAATCTTCACTTTGTTTTGGTCTGTTCCATTAAATCCAATTACAACACTCTGAAGTGTGACTATGATGTGAAAACACAGAGTGTTAATGATTTTCCAACGCAGTGAATTTTGGGCCATTATTTCAAGGATAGCTTTGTTGACTCATCGTCAAATGTAATAACTAGCAGCAGACATTAGGCATGATCTTTTTTCAGATCTACTAGCAATTCATAGTGTAACCACTATTTTTCTCTAAACTGTTCATTAGAGTATCTGAAGCACGTATGTCATTGTTGCATTCCAATGGGATGGGCTGCAAAAATTTAACCACAGCATGCAGATGAACAAGTAAGACAGTCACAAATATGAAAAGATAGAAATACCAACCCCCTGCCATTCAGTCAAATAAGCACACAGGCAGAAGGTAGACTGGAGGTCTAACGAGTAGCAACCTGCCAAAGTGGCTTTGGGTGGGAAGAAAGAGTTATTCAGATGCAGCTTCTGTTGGATCGCTAGGGCAGACTGCATAAATGCACTGTACCTGCTGAGCACACACCAACTCAATGAAACCTGATGCTCTTTGACTGGGAATATGTTTAGCGATAAACAGACTTGCTGCGCTGCTGGCTGCACCAATAAAAATAACCGCTGGAAGGAGAAAATAAGACCATTTTCTGCCTTTTGCTTTCACTCAGGTGCGGAGAAGCAGACTAAATAACAGTGTGATTTATCCAGAGTGTCTTGGCAGGCACATGGTGTCAAATAAACGTCTGTAATGAAACGGCAACAGATGTGAAATGCTGTGGGGAGAAATGACGCAGGATAGACGTCCTGCGAAGCAAATAATTCGCCATAAACTGCCGCAGCAGTGTGATGAAAACAAAAGCCTTGGTGGTGTATTAAGACCCAAAAAGCACAACAAACGGAGAATAACTCAATCAAAAATCTATCAAAACAAGAATTGTATGAAAAGGCAGGCAATAAAGTTTCTCTTTTGCATTAAATAGCCATGCTAACTCTCATTCAAGCAGACGGTGCATGTGAAGTACATGCAGAGGTGCAAGTCCCTTAAATCAGCTGTTAAAAAAGCCCTGCACAGAACAAGGCGCCGCTTGTAATTCAATTGCGACGATGAAGAACGGACAGAAATCTTCATAATTCTGTCAAAGCATCGATACGCTTGACTGGTGAGTGGGGCCAGAGGTTGGCCCCGTTTTGAGTGACAGATGGGCTCAGCCAACCAGAGCACTAACCAGTGCCATCACACTGACCCCTGAACACATTCACGCCCACAACCTGACAGGCCTGACAGGCACACACATCAGCGATGCATAGCTTTTAACATTTACATGCCAGCAAGGCAACTGGTAAAAATAAGTGCTACTTTATCAAAAAAAAAAAAAAAAGTATTCACATCCTTAAATCTTTTTCACATTTTGTCACAATGCCAGGGAAAAATGTTGACGTATTTTACTTTGATTCACTTGACAGTCCAGCACAAAGCAGTGCGTATTTGTAGAATGAAAGAAAAGGATTCGCAGTCACATGTTTTTCAGAGCATGTTTCTACCAGATTTGCACATCCAAAAATTGAAATTAATGTAAGGTCAGTAAAAAGAGTTTGGAGACGGTCTGAACAGTAATGTTTAAATCTTGCCACAGATTCTCAGTTGGATTTAAGTCTGGCCTTAACCTGGGCCATTACAACACATGAATGTGTTGTAATGGCCCAAGCCATGTGTTGAAAGGCTTCATTAAGCCTTTCAACACATGAAAGGCTTAATGAAAAGCCTTTCATTAAGCAATTAAGTGTATATTTTGGATCAGTGTCCTGCTGGAAAAAAACATCCACCTCAGTCTCAAGTCTTCTGCTGCTTCCAACAGGGTTTTGATGCTGCCACTGTCATGAGTTACTGTGGGGTATTTGGGGACAAAGTGTTTTGCATTTAATACAAAATGCAAATTTTGGTCTCAATCGACCAGAAGACCTTCTCATACTTACCTATATGGTTTGTGGCAAACTGTGCTAAACTCCTATTTTCTGGTGATTGAGCAGAGAGACATTCACAATGGGGATTATTATTTTCTAACCTAACTCCGCTTTAAACATCTCCACAACTTTCTTCTCTCTGACATGATGCTGTTTATTCACTGGTGTTCTCTAACAAACCTTCACAGAACAGATGCATGTATTACTAAGACAAAACTACACCCATTTGTAATTAAGGTTTTATTAGGATAAACCTCACACTAGAGAAGCAACCTGAAAAACCTGAAAAAGCAATATCTCTAAGATTGAGTGACTTCTATATTTAGTTGGATCACTGTATATGGTAGTATTAAAGTTATAGGGTGACGTTCACACTCATAATTTGCAAAAAAACATTTGATCCTCATTTTTCCACTTCACAATTATGTACTACTTTGCATGTTTCTCTAATTAAATTTCAAGAAAATGCAATTAAGTTTGAGATGACAACATGTGGAAAAAGTCAGACGTGTGATTGCTTTTGCAAGACACTATAATTTTTTTATTTTTTTTTTAAAGGAACAAATTTCCTTCTGAGCTGCCAGAAATTGAAACAGGGCATGGAAAGCACAAAAGAATCTGGCATTGTACTGGCAAGGGAAGATGTTTAGAGAGACAGAGATGGACAGATAGGCACGAAGAAAGATAGAGGACGGGTGTTACATACTGAGATACTTAAAGGAAGAGATAAGGCGATGTTTCGCACGATAAAGGCAGAGAGGGAGAGATGGATAAAGACTTCGAAGCAAAAAAGATTTGTGGAGAGAACAGAGCGACACAGACAAGACATAAAAGATGAGTTTTGGATGAAGAAAAAAGATCACAATACAGTGATAAGCAACTGAGAAACAGTTCTATATCATATTCACTCATTTCTACATTGAATTGAGGGGGAAAAAAATTACACGTAGCTGGTGACGCATTTCTCTTTTCCCACTACTTTTGCCATGACACAATGCTTCAAATTATTTTAAAATACTTCCATCCAAGCACATTTAAAGCAAGTAGCATTAAAACAATCCAAGTTGTAGACAGGCAGCATCTGAAACGGAGGCTTTTTCTCTCCACATTTAAAATTTCCAGCAGCTGATAAATCCGAGCGCAGACTTAACAACAGATATCAAAGAGGACGTTTCAGTAAAGGGAACGCAGCGGGTGAAAGGTAAGACAGGAGTGGCAGTGTTGACAGATGTGTCAGTCATGGGAATGAAAAAGTGTGCCACTATCAAAATAACTCCTGACAACAGTGGCAGCTGGCTCACCTTTTTTCTCTCTAAAGCTTCTTCGCTGCAAGAGGTTGAGGCATTTAAATAACACAAAAGTGACAATTTTTAGTTGACCTGCCGTGTTTGCTGTGCTCTCGCTGTGTCACATGTAACGCCTAAAAGATTCTGACTGTGGGAAAAAAACAAAAACAAAAAAAAAAATAACGGCAATTTTAAAAAGCCGTAGATTTTGACAGAGGTATTTTGTAAGCAAACAGTAAATTGAGAATTGCATAATTTCTGCAAAGAACCCAACATTTCTATAAAATTTCAAAATTGTATGCGTATTAATTATGCATTTATTGTTACGGCAATAGATGTGTAAGTGCTTGTTAACAGGAATCAAAAATGTTGTGTTTGTGTTTTGTTGGAGGAAAAGGCTTCATCAAAGGGAATGCGACAAACCATAACCGCTTATAATAGAATAACAGCAAAGGATGGCCATCAATTTTAAACCACTTAAACATATTAGGAGGTAAAAATAGACACCAGATAGTAAAATTATACACAGAGAATATTCAGGTCACAGGCTAAGACTGTAAAGACTGTGGGTGGCCGTTTGTGCCTCTAAAAAATTTAACTGACTTATTTTTCCAAAGATATCAATGCAGACCTGTTACAGCTCACAGCCTTTTTTCAATGTGTTTGCAATGGCAATAAAAAGTTACCTTAGCATGTCTCAAGTTTTTTTTTTTTTTTTTTTTTTTTTTTAATTTTTAAAAAAATTTTTTTACAAAAAGTTTTAA
>NW_015112644.1:474223-487823 GCF_001443285.1 Poecilia latipinna | reverse complement strand
CCTTTTTTTAATTGGTTTTTAATGGCAAAAAAAAATTTCCTTAGCATTTTTCAATTTTTTTTTTTTTTTTTTTTTTTTTTTTAATATTTAACAAAATATATTTACTAAAAGATTTGAAATAAGCAAGCAACAAATACAAATCTTTATTTTGTTGGACATTTGGGTGCTGCTTTCATTTGGGTGAGAAAAAAATAAATAAAAAAAATAAACAACTAAAAACAGATTCAGTGGTTTTTAGGTGCTACGTGGTGATGAGATCATTGCATGACAGCCAAAACCCTGCACACTTATAAATTGTAAACGAAGGTGAGTCCCATAATGACACGTGAAGCGCCAGGGGACAGGGTCAGCTTCAACAGGCTCATGATTAAACATAAGGAAGAGAAATAAGGGATGCATCATTGTTCTTGTCATCCGCTCGCATCTCTTCCCCCAAGGTGAAGGCGATTCCCCGTCCCTCTCTGTCTTTCATCTCTCTCACCTCCCCCCCACCTCCCCTTCTCATACATCGGAGGCCCTTGGCACCATCGGGAATGAGCTGCCCTTGGAGGAGCGAAGGAGTGAGGGACAGGAGGAGCGATGTGCAGCGCTGCGATTCCCGACATGCGAGCCACCTGAAGGACGGCCTGCTCTGTGAGGCCAAAACTTAATAAACAGGCACACTTCCAGATAACGGCAACGCGAGAAATAAAAGGTTGCGCACGCAATCGTGGACAATTTACTTTTTTATATGAAGTACAGTGTGCTTCATATACTGCAGCTGTTTATTCTCAAATGAAAAAAAAAAAAAACACGGCCGTCTATTCAGCAATCTTGACTTATTGACATGTCGATAACATCAAATAAAACAGACAGAGCAAGAGTGAGCAGGTAGTGTGGCTGTAAACTGACACAAAGACATAATCTGATACCTACATGTACTTTTTTTTCATTGTAGATTACTTTCTGAACCCTGAAAAATAAGCTTTCCTTTCTCTCATTCTCAGTTTCTTCTGCATAAGCTAATGAAACAAAAAGCAGCTTCTTGTTGCTGCTGTTTCAGACTGAGCCATGATGGAAACATTTGCAGAAGCAGAAAAGGTTAATGTGGTCTGTTATATGTGTGTGTGCATGCATGTGTGTGTGTGTGTAAAAAGCCATTTATTTTTGTTTTTTCTTTATTTTTGTGAGTGGCTCTGGGCTCTGTGCCACCAGCTCTAAATGTTTTTCCCCTACTAAACTCCTGACCCCAATCTGAGGCCAAGCAAGACAGCAGAGAGAGGAAATCGAGAAAGAAAGGCAACAGGGTGGAAAAAAAGGCAAATGTGATTCGGTGACGGGGTCAAAAATGGCTACGGAGGAGAAGAAAAAAAAAAGAGTGGGTTGACATGAAAGTGGTCCAGCTGTCGATACAAATAACCAATCACTTAAGATGTCTAAACAAGTAATTTCTCAGCGTTCACAGTAGACATTTCATACAGGAACCTAAAGCAAACCACATTCACTCTTGACAGATAGAAAATAATCATTATCAAGAATAGAGGGGCTTGCAATCCATGTAAACATCACAATGGAGCACTAAAACATCTATCAGACCAATCATTTCTGCACGCTGCAGCTCGACTCTTTTTTTTTTTTACCGCTTGCTGTGATGACAAGCTCCAGGTTGTGTAGGAGTCATGTCAATTACACCTAAGCAGGGAAAAGGGAAGAGGGGAGGGAGTTGGAGAGGACTTTTTCACCATCAGTGGCCACTGTCAGTTCAGGAGATTATGTTTGCATTTTAGGTCTCCTGCCGTGAAACCGTCTCCAGATGGATGCTGATGTGATGAGGTGCTGCCGTTTGGACCGAAAGTGACCTGTGAACTGTTAGGTTCCGTGAAATAGATGGAACAGGGGCTAGTGATAAACAGGGAGGTATAGAGACAATTTTTCTATTTTTTTGTTTTTAGGAAGGGAAATATTATTTTGGAGTGATTTCCCACATGGCTGATTTTCAGCCTGATTGATCAGTGAAGAGGTTGCACTGACAACACATTTCTCGGATGTATGTAATGTTGCTGTATGCGGAATGAAACAGAGAGCAAGCACTAGAGATTTA
This sequence comes from Poecilia latipinna, assembly GCF_001443285.1. Taxonomy (NCBI): domain Eukaryota; kingdom Metazoa; phylum Chordata; class Actinopteri; order Cyprinodontiformes; family Poeciliidae; genus Poecilia; species Poecilia latipinna. The sequence goes on along the minus strand of NW_015112644.1, from coordinate 485,743 downwards.
GGAAGTTATTTGGAAAAACAAATCATGTAGAGATGACTAAATAACATTCCTTCTACTCATGCAGACACTCTGTATCCTTTGTTGAAGAGCCATTCCTCTTGCCAGGGTTGGTGGCTGAAACAGCAGAGGAGTTCTCCCTGTTTTCTGATTAATTCAGCTGACAATTATTTGACCACCTGGGGAGACTCCTGAACCGTGAACAAATCGCTTAACTTTTAGCTCATAACAGTCAGGCGATCTCTAAGTATGGTGACAAAATGAAACGGAAGAGGATGCCACAGCAAAATGTAAAAGCTCTGTTCTAAAACAGCAACAGACTGTAATTTTACACCCACTGATCCAATATATGCACAAAACATGCAATGGAGTTTGATCAGATTCTACGGAGCCCAGAAAGTAAACCAATAAAACGGGCAAAAGTCTCATGTTAACAATACACAAATGCAATTTGCTTTTGTGAAGGCGAAGATTACGAAGAAAATAGATTTACTTAGTGATTTTTCCCAAGGTGGAATCAGAATGCGAGATGTTGGTTTTTATTATGTCTGGTGTTAAACTGAAAAAAGTACAAGTTAAGCTTCTCCCTTTGTCCACAAGCTAGTCCATAAAGAAATAAATGAACGTAAGATTCACTCACTGGTTTAATCTTGACAACACCATCCCAGCCCATCTCTGCTCTCTCTGATCTGTTTATAAATGCAGAGGTTCTGTGTCCGTGAAATACAAATGAACAAGCTGACATGCCAGATTCCCCTTGACCTAAGTAAGAAAAAAAAAAAAAAAAAACATCTATTTCTAATCTGGATGTAAACTGAGAAGAATTTTCAGCGAGCCAATTAGAGCAGCGACTAATCCCCTTCTAACTCAGTAAAGATGCAAAGCATCCTTTTTTTTTTTCCTCAGCTCTCTTCTTCGCTCCCTTCGTTTCGCTCCACTTTCATCTCTCGGTGCTTTTATCTTATCAAACAGGCACGTATAGGGCACCGCAAACACAAAGAGCTGAGTTCTGATCTTTGAAAAACACACAGCTTTCGACGTTTTGCATCTCTTGCCTAAATTCAACCCCAAATTACATTAAATTCAAACCTTAAATCAGCTGCAAAAATGAAGATAGCAGATATGAACCTAATGCATCAAGACTATACGACAGCAGCAATTGTAAAATATCTACTACAATGAATACAATCCATGTCTATCTTACTCTGATATTTTGTGGGAACAAGCAATTTATTAATTCACGTGTCTGAGTGTTTTGTCATTCTCTTTATGTATATGGTAGCCCTATGCTTTATAATTGATGGCATCACTTAAACTAGTATATGAATGATGGCTGGGGGTGGGGATGCGGGGGGGTCTTCCCTTTTTTTTTTCCAGATAATGGCCACAGTGAAATGGCTCTACGTTGTGTTTGATTGGCTGAGGGCCACCTTAAAGCAATAAAGTAATAAAAGTTACAAATGAGAGCCAGCCATTAGAGTCATTGATGTGCGTAAGGCTAGCTTGCTAATTAATTGATCATGAAACTTCATCTATTCTGCAGTGAGAGAGGAACCTTCAATTCATCAGCATTTCACCATCATTGTCCTTTTTTTTCCCTTACCCTGTTGTCTTATCGCACAAATTGGTTCATCTGCTTTCACCTAAACCTCTCTTTAGTTGGTGTGTACCATGCAATGCAAGGTAGAATGAGTTGTAGTGCTGAAGAGTGCACAAGAAAGAAAGGGTGTCAAAAGAGGTGCAAGCAGAGGCTGGAGTGGTCCACTTTGCAGCCCCTTCGCCTCCTCCGTCTCCATCTTTCCTGGCAGAGAAGCTGATTTATCGGGGCTTCCCAGTCATCCATCTGAGCGAGCAATGCGGGCTGCATTAACCCCAGAGGCAACCCTACCACCCAGACCCCCTAAGTGCTTTAAAGGCCCCGTCCCCCCCCCCCGCCCGCCATTCAAGCAATGTTATAAATTGGCCATCCAGCTCTTTAAGCTCAATAGCCCACAAGATGAGGTCTGGTCACACGAGGAGTTTCGACGCCTTTTGTTCAACGACAACCATAGTGTGAGTTTGCATCCTTCTCGCATTGGTTGCAACGTTACGCAAATTGGGATCCTTGGTAAAGACGTGAAAAATCTTCCGTCCTACCTAAGTGTCATTTTCTTTTATCTTTCCTTTTCAAAAAAGGCATTTAGAGAAATAAGCCTCGGTGGTGTCAGAACCTTGCAAAATTGTATTTTATAAATTTTATCACAACTGTTTGGGTTGGAATATTTATTTCTTTTTTGTAGCATTTCATTCCCCACTGAGCAAATATACTCAAATGAAAATTTGGATTTTTCCCATTTTTTTTCTGTGTGAAATTTTGCTACTACCACTACAAAAAAATGAAAATAATAATTCTAGCACATTTTTACCATGGGTGTTATTCAACGTGCTGAAATTTGATGCTTATAAAAAAAAAAATTAAACACTTTTTTCTTATTATTATTGTTAAAGACGCTCCTGTAAGGAGGAGCTATGTTTATTTAGCTGCTTATCTGACAACCTTTAAAAGAAAGTGAAAGATTTGTACTGGAACTTATAAAAATAAACGAATGCCTCAAGCATTCTCACTAATAAAAATAATACCATCTTAAACCATAACATCCTTGTGCCTACATCTGGTTCAGGGAGCTGAGCTGAACATTTGAGACACTGTAACTGGTCTGGGCCCACTGGTTTAACCAGATTATTCTAGTTCCCTTAAAGTTGTGTTACATGCAAATCCTAATTTGCAGCTTTTACTTTTAAAGATGGTAATCGTCTGTTTTTCTGGTAATACTGAAGCAACCGACACTCAGTGAAGGTGGAAAATTAAGAAGAATTAATATATTCCCCCAATTTCCTTATAAGTATTGTCTTTGTTCTTTCTTTCTTTATTTCTATTGTCAGTGTACTGAAGGAGAAGCAGAAATACAGCATCACCATTAAGAGATAACATAGTGCATGATTGCAGTCCTCTAATCCATGAACAATTATAACAGCAGTTATGCCCTCAATTCAGATTGGCCCAGATCTCAATCACTCTAATTAAGCACCTGTGGAGAAAATACTGAATATTTGCCAAGGAATTGATGCTGTTGCTGCCTGCGTCTGTTCAGGTGAAGGCAGCTCACCTTTCAGCACTCCTGATTTTAATAAAATGTTAATTAAGAGTTCCAGACAGACTGGAGAAACCTAAGCTTTGCAGCCATTTTCTAATTCCTAGATGTTTAAGAGTCAAGTTTCTGAACCGACTGTGACAGCAAAAGACTAAAAATACATTTTCTTACGTTTACTTCATTTCGATTACAAGCGGTGCAATTTGTGACAGGTCTTTATTTATTTATTTTTTTTTCCTCTACAAGAGATACATTTATATTGTAGGGAAACACAAAGGTGTTATGCATAAAAGACAGTTTGTGTTACTATACCGCTACGTGAGATATATAATTAACGTTGCTGTTGAACCATTCAATTTACACCAAAGCTACTTCACACAGAGTGTCTGTGGCTATTTATGTAAAGAAATAAGAATGGTTCAACTGGTTGCCTCACATTTGCTCATACTTTCATGCAAAACATCTGAAGCAGTCAAAGATGTTTTGACACGTGAAGCGAATAAAAAGGAAGAGCCATCTTTCAATACTTATTGTCCAGGAATGTACACAGCTGCTGGCCAGCTGAAAAGAAAACAGATGCGCACCACATTATGATCACTGATAATCACATCTCGTTTAGACATCTCTACTGACAAAGGAGTTCCCAAAATGTTGTTCAAAGATGATTGTGAGATATGGGGAAAGGTGGAGAAAAACTAGTGATAAGAAAATCCGTTTTATTTTTTTTTCCTTCAAAAGAAATGAAGGTTAACGTTTGTTTGTTGGTGGCAGTGAGCCACGCTAAGTTTGGATTGCAAAGCGTAAAATGTGATGTTGCTTAAATAACAATCCATTAAACTTAATTTAAATTGACCATTATTGTATTTTTTTTTTTTTTTTCTGAACAAATTTCTTCAAAAAATAAATGAAAAAATGAATAAACGCAACCAAATAAACTGAATTTCATATCCAACAAGTGTGTCAGAACTGGTGAACAAAAACACAAGTACTTTACATTACAGTCATTTTGCAGCTTAATGTTCTCAGTGAGCTGTTTAAACTTAATTTGTTGGACTTTTGCAGAAATTCCATTTTCCAAATTCTCTTTTTTTTATATATATTTGCATTTGCAAACTCCAGCGTTTTTTTCTAAATAGAGAATTTAACTGCATTGAATGCAGTTAACTGCAGAGAAAGTTAACTGCATTTATCTATAAGTATGTTTGTGATCAAATTAAGTAGCATCTGTGTTACATTTGAATTTTGGGCCAAATAACAGTATAAAATGATATAATAGTGTAAAAAGATGTGCTGCCTTAATAATATGAATATGACTCACATGCCATGTGCGCCACACATTTGTTCAGCTGCTACTGCATTTAGACAACTGCTGCTGGAAATCAAAGCAATTACCAAAGAATAACACGATTAAATCTCATGCAAAAACACGCTGATGACTCAATAAACTCAACATGCTAGGTTTTAGAAAAAGTGGCAGCACTTCATGGGAAATGACGTTTAATTTCACGTGATCTTTAAACATGGAACAAATGACACGGGGTAAGCCCCAGCTAAAGTAATGCACCCAGTCCTGCCGCTGTTGGAAACTCCGACACACTTGATCCAATACACACACTATCTAAAGCAGGCCCACATCACAAGTGGCACACACTTCAAAGTCATGACAGGACTCAATGTTCCACAAAACGGATGTTGCAAAACTGGAAGGACCGATTCACAGGACAAAACAGAGAGTCTGATGCTTTCACCAAGCATGCAAATACACAAAAAAACTGCAAATAATTTACAGCTTCAACATGCGTAGGTCACCGGCAAATGCTCTTTATCTGTCCTCCCACTGGCCTGATGTCTTAGTTGAAAAAAAGTTGATGCGCATATTAGATGGACGTTAACAACAATAACTACATTTTAAACAATATCAGTGTATAATTTTTTCAAGTTTTCTTTGTTGATTTCTATACCAATAAATATTTGTCAAAACAAAAATAATTTGATTTAAGCTACACAAAGCCTTAAAGGATGGTGGTTTCCTTGTTGGTCTTCTAGGTGTGTGTAGTGAACAAGTGGCAGGTCAGCTGCATTTCCACTTGACTTTAAATGCTTGGCTCCTATTAAGTTGGCCCAGCATGTAAGGAACAAACATCCAACACGGGTAATGGTTTCTGCCTGATTGGTTGACACATTCGCCCTCCTCCTCCTCCTTCAAGCCCGCATGTACACGCACACACACACACGCACACACACACACCTTCCCTCTTCTCGTTCTCCCTCTCAACTATTTCCCAGGATATCTTTCTTCTCGGTGTTCTCTCACTCCCCCCATCCTCTCCTCCCTTCCCTTTCACATCAAACACTAATGTTTCCTTCAAATGCCTTTTCCTCTCTGTCTGCCAACGCTGACATCACAGGAAATTACGCTCAGAATTGGCAGCACTTTTATTTTTTTTTTCCCCATTTCAGCTGCATTCCAGTTTCCCACACAGACACTTTTCTCATGTGACCTGACATTCCCCAAAACACCTGCCTCCCTAATCAACTGTCTTGATGTTAATTTTTGCTTGCTTTTGTTATTACCGGTATCCAACAGATTTTAACCATAGTTCTGATGATGCCAGACAGCAAAAATTACGTTTCGCAAGCACATAATGTCTGTCAAGAACTGTTTGAGTTAAAATGCAGGTTTAGTGATGTCATTTATTTATCAATGTGAAAATATGTAGAGGTCTGAGATCTACATTAAGTAGTCTTTCATGTCCTGCAGCTTCAGTGACGGTAGAAATGCACAAAAAAATCAGATGGTGATCAGAGTCAACTGCTAGTGAACGGATATCATACTTAGGCACTACCAGGTCATGCTAACATCACTCTTTGACACGGATGTTGTTCCTCAGAGAAAAACACTCAGGTTACACAGCAAGAAAATCATTGAAGGAATGGCTTCTACTCAGAGGAAGTCAAGCTCTGAATGGTTGAAAAGAAAAAGATGATTTTGGAGTGGTCAGGTTTAAGTCTGGATTTAAACACAGCTTAGATGCTGTGGCATAACCTTAAACAGGCTATTCATGCTGGAAAACCCTCTGCAAAGAAGAGTGGGCCAAAATCCCTCTTCCTAAAACTTTTATTAGGGAAAAGGTCATCAGAGACCTTTTAAAAAACTGTTATCTCTTGATGGTAAACTTGATGGTTTACCTTCAAATTGACCAGGTAATGTTGCATACACATTTTGTCCTACTTACAGGACAAAGTATGTACTTAATTAAGTACAATGACAAGGTTGCATTGGGAAAAATTATGTTATCAAAGAATGAGATTCTGTTCCAATAACTAGAGAAAGATTAATCTTTATTTTTATTCAAAGGCAAAAGCAAACGAAGACCCACCTCACTGAACAGTCAGTAGAAGAGCCACGAAAAACACAGATCATATGATTATCAATCAATCAATTTTTTTTGTATAGCACATATCAGCAGCAAGGCATTTCAAAGTGCTTTACATAATTAAAATAAAAACAGCATGTGACATTGAATAAACAGTGAGAAAGAGAAAGACATTTTGAAAAAGATTAAAAAAGAAAAAAAAAACATTAAAACCCGCACCCCTTTTAGGACTTCAGTTAAACGTCGTTTAACTGGGGCTCTAACCCATTATGTTATATACTCACAGCCAAAAAGGACACACCCCAAGTCTGAACTTATCTCTGTTACCAGGTGGACAACAGAGCCACATCTTTAGCCGCTGTCATGCAACTGCCCCTCGCCTCATTGGAGGGAACGATTTTTAGTTAAGACATTTCGTTGGAAACCCACACCCTACATGTATGGCAGGAAATGAGAGCTGACAAGGATTCCAATAGAAACTTCTAGTTCTTCTTTATCAGTCACTCATAGCTGCAGGCACTCTAACACTTACACAGTAACAAACATTTAAGCAAAACATTCATTTGCACAAAACACTATCAATCCTTATTGAGATAAAATTAAAATGAAATAGTTAAAATGGAAATTTTCTATTGCAGTGGCAGGAAAGAGTTGGTCAGAGAACCAAACTATGATCCCCAGTGGTCAAGGCTCAATCCCCGTCTATATAAAAGACCCCGAGAGGCGTGACTAGAAGGCAGAAATCAGGTCTTCACACATTTAAATAACCTTGGTGAAAGAAATATTACCAAGCACAGCTTATTTTAAATAAATTGGGCTTAATTTTTGCATGATTCAACCACAGCACTGAAAGGCAGTAAAATAGGACCTTTTGTTCCACTGTTAAAACCCCTACACACACACTCAGACGGCTGACACAGTCGCTCCGTCCCAGGGAAATCACAGACAAATACGCTTGTCTTTGTTGACGTCACGTTGCTTGGCAACAACTCAGCATGCCTGTCTACGACAAGCCGGGGTCTCAGCCCTGAAGTGTGATGCATCACGGGGGATAGTGTGTGCTGTGCCTTACATCACCCACAATCCCCCTTGCTGATACAGCTGCAGCCAGGATTGGCATTTGCAGCTGATCTTGGAAAAGTTTCACAACATCCACGCTTGGGAAAGAGGGCGACTGTTCCTCTTTCAGAGTCGGCTGCGGCCGTGTTTGTCCAAACCGCATTTCAGCGCGTCTTTTGGCAAGTAATTAACAGTCACTTCAGGAGCTGACATGCTGCGCTTTCCGCAGCACACAGTATTTTGGAACATTCATTTCCCGGACCTCTCCTCTGCTGCCTGATCAGACCCCTGACCGCTTTTTCTGTAGGTGAGGCTCATTACGCTCATCTGAGAGGCTGGAATTAAACCTCCTCCTCCGAACTCATTACCGCGAGCTAGATTTCACCGGCTTTCAGATAGGCAATGCGGTGGTGCTGCTTTTAAAGCCAGAGCTAGATAATTAGAAACTTTAGAAGCACAGTTCCCATGGCTATAGCCAGAGTGAACAACTAATTCTATTTGAACTAATTACATTCCATAACGCTATGCAGTGATTGCTACCCCGACCACAGCCTCCCCTATGAAATACGCCAGAGGATTTCATCACAAAATAGTACCAGGGATGTATTTTCTTGTGTACGTCTGACTGACTGTACTGTCTTTGTGCACTGGTATTACTCTCAGAGCACAGCATGTCTTCACATATACACCCCCGCCCGCTCCCAACTGTGTGTATTTCATAACGCGAAACCCCTTATTGAGCTCAGTAATGATCATTTTGGGAGCGTGTTGTCATCACAAAAATGCGTCAGAGGGGGTTTTGGACCTAAAGCAATGAAGTCTGAGATTTGAAGTGACTGAGTTGGGACTGCATTAAAGTCACCTACCAGAACAGGCGCTTCAACACGGTAGGAATTCACAAAAACACTATATCTGAAACAGAAAGTAGGATCCATTTGCAGTAGAACCAGCTCAGTTCAAAGGGATAGATTTTGTTTTAAAGTGAGATTATATAAACCGCTATAGGTAGTACGTTCTGAGAGAGTCCCTTTTGGTCTTGGTCCCACTCACACTAACCGTCAGCTTCAGCCAGACCAACAAATCTGAATTAGATCTAAATAAATATGCCAAAAAAGTTATCATTTCCACATACTGTATTAAATGCTTATAACCCTATTCAAACAAAATCTCCTTTTAAAAGTTTTGACCTATCGCTTTTGGAAACTAAAAGGGAAAAATTGCCTTTAGTTCTTCATATTTATTAGTTTTGCATCTGACAACGCTTTCCTTAGAGAGATCCTGTGTGAGTCACGTTTGTGTCAATTGTGTAAAGCAAGTCTTTCCTGCTGCATGTTTCCAGATGTCTGCATACATTTTACACAAAACAGGAAGTCTGGGAGTTGATATGATTTTTCTCTCATTCTGTTTGTGCAGCTTTGCTATGTGTGGAAGCTCAGCTCAGTCGCCCCAGTGAGAAGCCTTCGAGTCCAGACCAACTGACCCAGGCAGACTAAATATAGCAGCCAAATATGACAGTGGGGAACAGCATAAACTACCCCCTCCATCTCACCCCCCCCAAAAAAACACTGTTGAAGATATGTTTTCATCCACACACACACACACAACTTCAGTCTCTGCCACAATCAAGTCACAAAAATTCATCGCAGCCACACAACCAATCACCTTACAGTGGAAATTTGATTTACTTAAGACTGTAAAGCAGACACAAGCACCATTGTCTTACAGGCCTATTGTGTTGCAAGGAGAGTCACTGATGTGGGCCAACATGCATGTTAAACAGCTAAGTCTGTGTAAATACAGATTCAAGCATAAGTATACAGAAATGTATTCAATGGAAAACCAGAGTAAAGTCTAAACACGCTTCAATGCATCTGCAGACAGGTGAACCATCAAACTCAGCACACCCAGCAAGGAGTTTCACAGGAATTGAGCAAACAACAGGAGAAACATGGCAGCAGTCCAAGATGTGAGACATGGCTGGTCTTTAAGAATAGCTTTTTTTTTTTTTTTTTTAAAGTTGATCCCCAAAACCCCCTGACCATTGTGTTTCAGATGAAGCACTGCTCCCACACACCTGATTCAAATGATAGCATTAGCGACTGCATGCCATCAAGTGCTGCAGAACCCTGATAATCACCAAGTTATTCTGGTCAGGTGTGTAGCAGCGGGTAAACACATATACCACGAAGGACAGTGGACCATCAGGACCAGGGCCATGAAACACTGTTTGAGACAACAACTCCAAATAACAAAAGGTGAAAATCCAAACCATAAACTAAATGTCCAAACACGACATGTAACATGAGGAACAATAACTGGAACCACAAAACAACAATGAAATAAGAACATTTTCAGCATATAAACACAAACAAAAGTTGTGTAACCTAATCAAATTATTGATTTGGAACAGAAAAGCAACAATTACACACATTGCTGCTAACATGAATACTGCATGTAGTAAAAGGTTATCTTAATACATAGATTTAAATAAAAGTCATAACATTTATGAAAACTCTCCCTGTTTTTTTCCAAAGAACATTAGACTTTTATGTGGTTCTGCTCTTCATAGACAAACAAGCCAACATTACCTGGTCAATTTGTCAGGCCATTTAAAGTAGCAACCCCTAATAATAGTAATATGTGGCACTCTTTTAATACTCGCACAGTGCGGTAGCCTTACTTAAGCCAGATGGCCAGACGAGTGTGGGAGCACATGAGGGACGGCCAGCCTCTTTACTCTGCACGTTTTGTACTCAGAGAAAAGTCTGACTTTAAAACTAAGGGAACTTAACATCAATTTCTAAAAACCTTGATTCACCTTGAAACAATCAGCCTAAAGCACACAATTCAAACTCGAAGCCTTTGGGTTCTCTTGACATACCTGCTGTTGAGGGTATTGCATGCCACTCATGCTCATTTGGCTCCTCCCCTGCATGCTCATTGGATATCGATGTGAAGGAGGTGATGCGTATGGTTGGCTTGAGGGGTAACTTCCGGCGCCTGGCTGTTGAGGAGTGGAGTACGGATTGTTGGTCATTCCATACATCTGTGAGCGCTTCATAGCCATGAAATCCATGGAGGGAACCTGTGGAGGGAAAGAAGAGGGATTCATTCGCATCAGCATTGCCAAAAAGTGTCGTTATTTGTTCACCGTTGTCCGCGGACCGGATGAAGGACTGCTTCAAGTATTGGAATGCCAAACAAAAGCCCACTTAGCAAGCTCGTTCCATTCAGAAACCAATTATTTCCACACACACTTCACAGGATGAACTTACATTAATATTTAAAGACAACAAAACCTTTATCTAAAACTGCTTTAAATGCTGTTTAAAGTAACTGGCAGCAAAAAGAATAACTATATAGCTCCCGTCTCAAATACCATAAAACAGTTTATAGTCGACGAGCAGAAGTACTTATTTATTTATTTACTTTATATAATATTCCGTTCTTTCCTTTTGTAAGACAAATTAATCCCTACACTGCAAGGCAACCAGATCCCCCAAATTATTTGCCCAAGTCAAATGAATCGGGTTAGAAAATATGATAAAAGGTTATATAATAAAGATTTCTATAAAAAACTACACAAAAATGTCTAGAACAATCATTGAACTAAAATGTGAAAATATGTATAAGTTTTAATCTTACTAAGAAAGCAAAGAATATGCTCTTATAAATAAATAAACTCAACAAAAGGGTTATGCAGGATCCAGACGTTTTTTTTTTTTTTTTTTTTCTTACAACTGAAACATTTCATGCTTATAAATTGGAGTCTGGTAATTGAGGTAACCAAGCAGTCAATACTGGCTTCAAAAAGCACATTGCTGGAGCTGGGTTTCTTATTATAAGAAGCCTCTATCTATCCCCCCCCCAAAAAAAAAAAAAAAAAAAAAAAAAAAAAAATTAAAAAAAAAAAAAAAAAATTTTACCGGGTTTTTTTTCCCCCCTCGTACAGAAAG